>NC_048312.1:12484801-12766742 GCF_013100865.1 Trachemys scripta elegans
CCGGACATGTCCGGCTTTTCGGCAATCAAACCCCCGTCCGGGGGGAATTGCCAAAAAGCCGAACATGTCCGGGAAAATGCCGGCCGGGCACTTCCCCTCCCGCGGCTGCTCTGCTCCTCCCCTGACTCTTCGGCTCTGTTTAAGAGCCGAGCTGCCCGAGTGCTATGGGCTTCAGGCAGCCCCCTTGCCTCCGGACCCCAGCCGCCGGCCGGGCACTTCCCCTCCTGGGCTCCGGCGGCGCAGGGTCTGGAGGCATGGGGGCTGCCTGAAGCCCATAGCACTCGGGCAGCTCGGCTCTTAAACAGAGCCGAAGAGTCAGGGGAGGAGCAGAGCAGCCGCGGGAGGGGAAGTGCCCGGCCGGCATTTTCCCAGACATGTTCGGCTTTTTGGCAATTCCCCCCGGATGGGGGTTTGATTGCCGAAAAGCCGGACATGTCCGGGAAAAAATGGACGTATGGTAACCCTATACAACTAAATTTCTGATCATACCTTCCAGTGGGGATGAGGAGAAATTTGGATCTGCAGCACCCATAAGATGAACACAATGACCACAACATTGATATAAACATCTCATTCCTGTGAAAACACACAGAGAGGGGGCAAATTATCTCATTTGTGCAGTTTTTCTTCAAAAAGGTCAGATTTGGCCCTGGTGGTTTTGCAATCAGTTCTGTGCATAGAAGGGGGTCACTGTTGTCAATAACAGATCATTTATTTGTCTAAATCTTTCAAGTCTGACTGAGAAATAAATTTCTTCTTGTAACTGTTCCTTTTTTGTTTATTATCATTGCTGGGTTGGTGGTGGAAAGTGTACTATGTGCGGGTGTATTTAAAAAAAACAAACATGCAGAAGGTTGCTCAAACAATATGTTCTTCCAACACCAACAAGTAAACGCTACATTTAATATGCAGAAGATCACTCAGCATCAGCCTTAAAAGCCAAATAATAACCACCACCCATAATTATTTTGTAAGATCACTGTATATATAACAATGCCATACACCTATAGACTAAATGTTCCGATTGGAAAGCTGATTAACATCCAGCAAAATCAATTAGGTTAGTGCTGGCAACTATACACAATTTGACTAAGCCTTTGCCATTATTCATGAATTCCAGAAGAGTGTCTCATCCCAGCTTGAAATAGAAGCTTTTGCAATGTTATTGATTAGCTTATCTATGCAAGGCAAAATAGCACACAGAGAAGCCTCATGACCTAAAAGATTTGCATTGCATAAATAAAATAGTTTCTGTTCACTAAGTAGTAACACATGACAATCACATAATGAACTAAATAGCACTAGTTTGAAGATCTGCATCTAAGATGAGTGGATAGATAATGAGGTGATTGATGCCCTGTAAATACCCAGGGATTGGAAGATAGATGGATGTTTATTTTATAATGTTCAATGTACCATTGAGTGTGTCTAAGGGCTGGATCCAAAGCCCACTGAAACAAAGAGAATGACTTCCACTGATTTCAGTGGGCTTTGGGTCAAGGTTTAAGGCAGCAGAACTTAAATGACTTTTAAACGACATAGACCTCTTTGTATGGGTCAGGCTGTGGATGGAATTTCCAAACAGACATGCCCACTATGTGTTTCTTTCGATATGTTTTTGTGCATCCCGTTCAGACTGCCCAAAAACCAGCAGCTGCTCCAACATATGCAACACAGATAGGGGCGAGAACGTCTAACCATTATTCATGATGATGAGCTCTTACCCACTAATCCATGGGCATAGACAACCAGGAGGTTGGGGAGGAGCTCTAGTTCCTCCTAAAAATTAAGGATCACATTAAGAAAGGAAATCCTGGGTTTAGAACAGAAGTTCAAGTATCTCATTTTATTAAAAGTGGGAAAATGTAGTTATGGTACAAACCTACTCATTAAAGTGACATACAATAGCTATCATGTCAACACGTTACACTAGCTTCCCACCCCGCACCTGAATTAAAAATAAGGGTTCCTATGCCTCCATCAATCCAGCTGACTTCAAGTGCTGTAACTGAATTCAAGTGTTTCTCATTGTGAGTCCAGGTTGCACAATGGGTGCTTATTGTGTCCAACTGTCCCCTACCCCCTCAGTTTGTATATCCTTGTCATGAGTGATTCTCCCCCCGCCCCATTCCACAACCACTAAACACATGCAGCCCAGCAATACATGACCAGTGTGTATTGCTTACATTTTGTGGTGGGGATCAAGGCATATCATGGTGTGACACATCTGTATAGCGGGCACGTATCCACTTTGATGACTGCCATAATACATATGCGATGAACCTCTGCAATTCCTTTCCCTATTTTCTCTAAGCAACCTCCTCTCCGTTGTGAGCTCTCTTTGGTAGCAGTTAAGGAAAATGAAGAATGGTATCAATATATCTGTCACTGCTGAGAAAAAACCCAAACTACATTTATGGAGCAGTGTAATCCAGTCATTGATTCTGGGACCAGGGATCCTCCAGGGAGCATCACAAATCCACACAACGTTCTAGCTTTTTGCACTTGGATCTGTGATTTAGCTGGGAAAATGTATAAAACAGCTCCCATTGCTCAACAATATGTTCTTCCAACACCAACAAGTAAACGCTACATTTAGTATGCAGAAGATCACTCTGGTGGCTCAGGAATACAAGTCATTTCTTCCAAAGTCAGTGATATTTGACACTCCCTAAATTGCTGGGTTCAGACACTGGAAGAGGAACGGTATTTATTGTACAAAATGAACAACAAAATAAGGGACAAAACCCACCCCACGCTCAACTATCACAAGATGAAAGCTTATTTGGATCAGAGTTGCCACTTAGGAGGAAGCAGTTGGGTCTGAACTGAGAGTCAGGAGTTAGCTCTCTCTCACCTGCTGTATGAATTTGGGCAAGTCACTTCACTTCTCTAGTTTCCCTCCCACCCTGTCTGTCTGTCTGGTCTATTAAGACTCTGCCATAAGCTCTTTGGGATAGGGACTCTCTCTCACTCTGTCTGCACTAAGTGCTGCTGCAGTACAAATAACCGTAACAATGAACACCGAGCAATCTAGAGCTGCAGAGGAGGCTACCATCAGGTTCTTGAAAGCATAACGTATTCCAAGGTAATGAGAGACGGTTCCAGGGTGAAAGACCCATGATGCTTAATCATGTGAGCAACGTTAAACACATGAGTAAATCCTATTTAAGTCCGAGATGGCTGAAGTCAAAAGGAACTGCTCATGTGCTTGAAGTCAGGCAGTTTGTTGGATTGAGCCACAAGGGCTGTTCCATCCCAAATAATGTGAAAGAGAGAAATAAATTTCTTCTTCAATCTCTGTTGTTACTTTAGGTGTTTCCAGACAAATATGCTTTTTATGAGGACATCATGCCCCTTTCGTTTCTTTGCAGTGTACATAAAACCGTGCCTTCCGCAAGAACAAAACAGTCCCTCTTGGATGTACAACAACTTATTGTGAAAAGAAACAGAAGAGAATTTTCTATCTGGGTATCAAAACTCTTAATTTAATAGAGCTGTTCTTCAGATAATATGCCTGGCGAATGGAGCTATTTCACTATGAACACTTCTGACAAACTGCATAGATTTGGATTTCTATACAAATATGAAATTTGACCCACACTTTCCAACATTGGGACTTTCCAGTTTTGAGCAAATTTGGGCCATGTTAAATTTGTTCTTTAGAAGAGAAGCGGTAAAGAACCCACCACTGGTCGCTAATGGGGGAATGACTAAGACCTTCGATGCTGGCTTCTACCTCTTGAGACATAGCTCCATTATTTGGTGCTAGACTCAGATCATGTAGATGGGCCAGAGGCTGAGTGAACACCAAAATTTACATCCCCTGGGAAATTCTGATATTATGACAACTGTTTTTGATCAGAATTGGGACAAAGTCCAAAGGTCAAAACTTTTTGTGGAATGAAAGGTTCCAAAACATTTCTATTCGAGAAACATTCTGATGTTTTATTTTTGACATTTTTTATTGAAACAAAATGAAATATTTTAACGTTCACAAATGGAAACGAGGGTGCTGTATAAACAGAACAATAAAAATATTGATTGAAAATTCCTCTATGCTGTTGATTCTAGAGGAGGGAGCAGCCACAATTCATTACAATCCTGATTGACATCCCCTCCTATTCTCCACCCTTGATGGCAGCCCCCTGCATGTTCTGCCCTCTCCCGTGGGACAGGAATCCAGGACAAGCAAAAGGAGCTGGATGTATAAAGGTTAATGCTGCTGCTCCTAGTGACTGTCTAATATGCAACCCTGGGAGGAACTTCAGAGAGAGTTTGTCGTGGGAAAGAGAACTGGAGGCCTGGTGCACAATGCTGTAAATCTTGCTGGCCAGGGGGTTTTGGTAGTGGCTCAAGAAGAGCGGGTTGGCATTCCCACTCCCTTGCTGCTCTGCAGCCCCTAGGGATTGTTTAAAGGCCAGCCCTAGGAGGAGGTCAGGCCGCTCTATGCGGCCTGGCTCTGGTCTTCTCATAAAAGGCTAGAATTTGTGACATGAAATCTCAACTTGCTTGGCGTTTGGGCTTGGCTTGGACTAAGCAGAGTGCTTATTCAAAGCTTGGCCAAGCCACCTGAGTCTGTCAAATTGAGCTGGAAGTCTTCTGGGAACCTCTCCCACCAGATTTATGCTGTTTCTCATTTGTTGCTGGGATGCTGCAAGAACAGTTAGGTAAGTTTCAGCCCTTCCAATTTCAGTTCCAGCCAGCACCTATAAGGCCCCTGAGCACAGCGAGATGAAAAATAATGAAAACAAATGACTCTGACATTTCACGCCCTTCAGTGGGCTTCAGTCCAATAATGAGTTTGGGCAAAAGAAAGACACAGGCACGCAGACAGAGAGAGAATTAATAAATTTTTCTGCCAGTAGGTAGCCTGCAAAAACTCCAGCTTTCATTATAGTTATCTAGTCTCACTCATTTCGGTGTAACTGGGAAAGTCTTTGTGCAATAATACCGTTGCATTTCATATACCCTCCACAGATGGTTCTTTTAGTCCAATATTAATGTTATGGATTGATGGAGGTAGTTTAACACAGTGGAAAGGCTATGCTCACAATGCTTCTACCTTCTGCTTTTTTGTTCCTACAGATGGCGTTTTTATACAGTAAAATCAATTACAAATTGAATGGTATGTCTACAATGAAAATGTTGGCCAACCAGGCTCTGTTCATGGTAATCACATTTATTTACAGTTCTTGTTCCCCAGTCATTCTTTCAGGTATGCACCTCTTGTTATTTTATGTAACTTGCTCCCAGACACTTCTCCCTCCTCCCCCTTACAAATCAATTAGCCATTGTGGGAGTGAGTGTTAATAGCGGCTAGACTTCCCCCCCTCCCTCTTTCACATTCACATCCATTCCCTTGTGTGGCAGAACAAACAGGCCCCTGTGATAAAAATCTGAGGATGTCTATAAAGCAGATTAAGTGGTTTATTAGTGAAATGATTCATTTACTGAAATCATCCTTGTGATTTGACTGGCCTTGAGTTTCCTGAAAACATTGTCCTGATGAACCAAGCAGACACCAGACTCTAGGGTGCAGATACTCAGCTGGTTTAAACCATCCTAAGTCCACTGGCTTCGGTTTATGCCATTTGAGTATCGGCCCCTATGTAATTTGTATATTGATTAACAAATTGCATGTCTCTTATTTATTTACTTACAATAAATAACTGCGGGGTATAGAGAAGTAAAGTATCTACCAAACCTAGCTAAACCGATTAAGAACAAAGTGCCAAATCGTGATTCAGGGATTACACAATTATCACTATCCTAAGGAGTTAAGGCCTGATCGAAAGTCCAAATGGGAGAGACTCTCGTTGGCTTCAAGGGGCTTGGATTAGCTCCTTATTTCCCTCATGGAGTTTCCTCTGCATTCTTCTACTGAGGACTGGCAGGGTTTGTCCCCCAACAGAAGAAAGCAAGAGTTTACACATTTAGGTTCCCTCTCTCCATACTGAGCTTGCTCTCCAAGTGCTGATTACTCCAGTTATTCGGTACCCAAACACTAAATGACAGTCAATGCTATTCAACAGCAGAGAACCGCGCTCCTGCCTGGCGTCACTCGTCTCAGCCAAGGCTGGTCAATGTAGAGCTTAACAAAGCTACATGTATTGTTACTGGGACTTTAAGTGCAATTCTGTTGCTATGGCCACCAAAACATAGTAACATAGCACTGCCCCATCTTCACTGTGAAAGGGCCTCTGTCATGGTGCTGGCCAAGATCTGTGAGAACAGTGACCTGCATTTGTACACAGACTTCTTCAACCACTCACCAGCTTGCCTGTCTTCTAGCCGCCCTGTATGGTCATTTATGCCACCACAGGACATGACGGTGAATCTGCTTGGTGCAACGAGTGGTCAGCAACAATAGCTGTTAATCACTCTCTCATCACTGACCCAATCATCTGGCCATCAGGTTTTGATCTGCCAAGGCACCTGTGGTCATCTCTGAACCGTTTTTGAACAGGACAAGGCAACTGTGTGGCCAATCACTTTAAATGGGGTTTTTCTAATGACCGGCGATGCAGCTGCAGTGAATTCAGACTATGTCACATTTCCTTGACAAGTGCCCACTGACTTATTTTGATGGTAGGCAACCGGCTCTCCACCTGACTGATGGTGGTGCCATCAAATGGCTGAGTAAATTGTGCATACGTTGAGGTAGCTCATATTCAGTTGTGCAGTTTTGTATTAAATATGTTACAGATGGTTTAGACTCAGATAATATCAATGTCCAGGAAATGTATTTCTCCTGTACGGACATACCTTGCATTCAGCTGATTTGAACTGACACCTCCTTCGAAGGTTAAAAGTGCTGAAATGTCATACACAAGGCACTCGAGCTAGATTCAAAAGTACTCAGCATCGCAACACCTAAAACTTCAGTTGCCTAGAAAAATCACAGGAATGCACCGCAATTCACAAAGCCTGAGCTGGGTGCCTGGCCCCCTATACAGTGAATGGGGAGAGATAGGCATCAGATTGCAATTCACAAAAGCCAGCATGATAGATGAGAAGCTGCCTAAGCTAGCCAATAGGAGATGCCTCTGAGATGGGAGTGTTCCTTGTGATGGCTGGATGGTTTGTAAAATGAGAGTTTTGAGAATTTATCTACAACTAAAAGCTATTCTTTGTAAGACTTCTTAAGAGAGATTAATTTTACGTCGTGTGTAAAGGACACAGTCGAAACCAGGGCTTCATTGTGCTAGGCTAACAAAATGGTCCCATCCCCAAAGAGCCCAACATCTAAATACACAAGACCAAAAAATGGTGGGAGAAAGAAATGTTGATATCCCCATTTTACAGATGGAGAACTGAGGCCCAAAGAGATTAAGCGATGTGTCCAAGGTGTCACAGGAAATCAGAGAGACAGCTGAGAACTGAATGAAGGCCACCTATATCCCAATCCAATGCCAAAGGTATTGTTTGTAATAGAGGTTTTTCTGAAGGGGGCAAGATATAGTCTTTCAGTAATCTAGTAATGGAATAAGTTAATATGAATTAGAGTTACTGGCTAGTAAATTCTCTTTATAAAATGGCCAGAAACGAGAGAGATGGTGGGGGAATTGACTTGTTAACTAAGGTTCCAACTTGTGTGATTACAGGAGAGCAATCATGAGGATTAGAACTGCTTAGTTTTATTTTTCCCCTTCCAGCACTAAAAGTCAGCTATTAAAACTTCTCCATCCAGGATTTAGCTGGTAACTAACTGAGTCTACACTGGCAATTTACAACGCTGCAACTTTCTCGCTCAGGGGAGTGAAAAACATCCCCCTGAGCGCAGGAAGTTTCAGCGCTGTAAAGTGCCAGTGTAGTCAGTGCCCCAGCGCTGGGAGCTACGCCCGTCATGGACGTGGTTATTTTTAGAGCACTGGGCTGCACCACAAGCACACAAGGCATGTTAAAGCGCCACAGCAGCGCTTTAGCATTGCTAGTGTAGACTAGCCCTGAATGTTTGTGACTGAAATTAAATTATCCAGGGCAGAGAGAGAGAGAGAGAAGATAGTCAGAAGAACCTCTTCTTTTTCCAACCATTTTTCCTTCTGGGTGTCTTTTGGACTCCCCCTCCTCTGTGCCACATACTGCAATGATCTTCCTGGTAGAGAGCACTTGGAAGAAGGCCTTTTCAGAACCCCTTAGTGTTACTCCTTCTGCAGAATGACACTACCATCTCTTGGTTTTGGGGGCCCGTTTGGAGTGAAACAATGGACCCAGGAACCTCACGCTCCTGTTCCATAACAAGATTTCGGGCCTGATCCAAAGGCCATTGAAGTCAATGGAAATTTCTCACATTGACTTCAGTGAGCTTTGGATCAAGCCATAACTCACGTTCCCTTGACTGGAATAACTTGTATCACTAATACAGTGGGGACATAACACTGACTAGAGGGCCTCCAGGTTAAAGAGACCAAAAATATCACTCTGAAAGGCAAAGGAGAATAAAATGCTTTTCATTCCTGCTTCTTCTATTGCAGTATGAATTTATTTCCAAAACCCCACTGAATGCTTAAACACTTTGTGGAAAAAGAGCCACCATGCATCCAACAGAAAAACCCTACCAGCCATTATATTATCCAGTGTTCTTGGGGAAAAAAAGACTGTTCGGGTTTATGATCCAAATTACAGATAGGAGTTGGCAACAAAGCAAGTAGAATAAAAAATGCTCTCTCTTATAAAGAGTGAGAGGGAGGAAAACCATTGTTGGTCATCTTGCTCAAAAGAGCCCAGTCCTCTGTCAGGAAAGGAGATGTTTACAATCATAAGGAAAATGGGAGAAAAATAAGATGAAAAATTATTGAAAAAAAGAGGTGGGTTGTTCCTTCCCTGTGTAAGGCACCAATTCAGGAAAGCACCAGTAGAGCACTTACAGCGTGTACTTAAGTCCTATTGAAGTCAATGGACTTCAGTGATGCAAGATCAGGACCTTCCTCTCCAAATATATGAAGTTAGGTATATGTCTAATCAGGGCCATAATAAGGTTAAGGGTGAACTGCTTTGGATAATCAAAATTAACCAGAACCTTCATCTCAAACTGAGGCTTTGATTACATTGAAAAAGCTAGGGTAACGTTTGACTTTTATGAGACGCTATGGCTGGAACCAACCCCCACAGAAGTGAACGGGAAGACTTATTGCCTTCACTGGGTCAGTTAGGGCCTCAGTGCAGCCAGCCAATTATAGCTGCCTCCTGCACATGTACATCAGAGGGATAAAGATTTCCTATTCCTTCTACCGCAGTTAGTGAAATTCCACTGGAGTGGTTATAACTAAGCCTAAATGTTTAATGTAGCTTCCATCTATTCCCTATTCCCTGGGATACTCAGTCTGACTTTTAAGTAGCATTCTCTGATATACATATCCTATCATCTTCATAATTTTATTCTATTACTCCTAGCTATAACACCACAGACTTTTCCCTTCCTGGTGTCTACACCTTTCAGATATCTGTAGCTGGTTATCATGTCCCTCTACTTTATAGTTAGGAGGAGGAATTAAAGGCTTATGTCCTGTTGGACATAACTGGATCATATAATATTGCTGTCAGATTCTGTTCAAATGAATGATTTGTGAACACCCTCTCTTGGCCTCCCATCCAGCCAGAAATTGTTAGGGAAGATTTAACCAAGAAAGAGAAATGAATTTGATAGAAACTGACCAAACAAACAAGATAACCACTTGACTCCTGCCTGTTATGCTCCCTGTTAAAAGAACCTGGATATTTTTAATTAATGTCTACTTTTTATATTAAGTTAATACAGCTTCCATTGTCAGTTTGATATGAACTCTTGATTCCAATCCATCCATAGGTCTGCTCTGTTAATCTTTAGATTTTTTTTAAATATACACACACATGATATACATATATATCTTTTCAATTACATTTAAGCTTGTGGCTTTAAAACCTGAACTATATTAGGTCCTGAAATATCAACGTGTCTTATCTGAAAATCCACCCTGCTGCAAATCACAAATCCAGATGTGCAATGATGCCGGCACAGGATGCTTATGTAAACTGCCAGGATTTAGAATGTGCAGTTTTTTTCTTACCAACCAATCTTACTTGGCAAAAACTTGGATCCGGTGTTTGTTTTCTAAGTAAGAACTGTAGGATTTGATGAACTGGATCTGACCTTGATTCATCCAAGCTAGTGTCCTGCCTCTTGCTACAACCAATACCTGATGCTTAGAGATTGGTGACATATTCCCTACTTCCATAATCATCTGTATGGAAGGGTCCGCTACACAGTAACAAGTGCATGGGGATGGGAGTCTCTAAGAGCTTCATGGAGTTTCTTCCTGATTGTTTCATTGGAGGTGGACAAGGTTTGTTTTGCCTATGAAACGGGCAGAGGGGTCAGTCCCCAGATCCCCTGGCTCTAAGGTGATCCTGCAGAAGCCCTGTGTCTCCACAGCTCCCCAAAGCTGCTCCCTTCCCTACCAGCACAGCTCAATTGGAGCCATTCTGACTGGGCTTATCCTGCTAGTAGCTGACCCCGGTACCCCACTAACTGGGAAGATGCAGAGTGCAGGTCTGTATCAAAGCTGACACAGACTCAGCTAGTATTAAGTTTACCAAGGATTCCCTGCCGATTTCCAGAGGCACAATGTATGCAGTGTACCATTCCCACCCTTCACACATGTCCTTTAGCTCAGAGACAACATGTAACTGTGTGTGTGGGGGGTCACAATTGAAAGGTTTTGGGGTTGCGTGACAGCCCCGTATGTTGCCTCTGCCTCCATGCCCTGAAACATACGTTAGCAACTACCTCCTCCTCCTGCTCTCTGTTTTCTGGCGGCCCCTTGCAGAGCTTGCAGCCATCCCTCCAGGCCTGAACGATCCTCAAAGCAATTTAGCAAGTGTTCAAAACAAGACCAACAAAAGGGGCAACACAGTCGGGATGCACAGTCCTCCATGGACCATCAGGGTGGGCTGGTGGTTGGGGCTGGATCATCTCAGTTAACAAGAAGTTGGAGAATTATCAGTCACTTTTTCTTCGTGGGGGTGAATACGACACCCCCAAATCGCCTTCTCCTTGATAGACACATTGGAGGCGGCTGCTGTTTCAATGTACCCTCAGCAGTAGCAGCAAGCACTGAAGCATTCAATAGCAGGATCCGTCCCCCCCTTCCCACGCTGCCCCCCAGGCCTGCTCCCCTCACTTACCCCTGGGGCTCTCGTGCTGGATGGGACTCCACCTGAGCTGCCTGGCGCTGAGCACCCATTGCAGGTCCCGACCTTTTCCCAATCTCAGAGATGCCCCCGACTCACCTCAGTGGGTGGTCTGCAAAGCAGGCAGTGGGAAGCACTGGACTCCAGCGGCAGGGAAGAAGCAGCAGCCCCATGTAGCAGGGGAGGGAAACTCAGCCCACCGCCAGCCACCCCGCTGCTTCCTCTGAATCCTCCCTCCCCACGCTGCACGGTAAGTGCCAGCACTGCCAGGGGGAGCCTCTGCCTCCTTGCTGCTGGTTATCCCGGCAAGAGGTGGCCTGAGAAATCTGGGGGGGCATGTGACCCCACTAGGGTGACCACCTGTCCCGGATTGGGTGGGACAGTCCCGAAATGCAGAGTTCAAGTACCAGTCCCGTGCTGAATAACTCTGGGAAAGGATTTGTCCCAGATTCTCTGCAGTGCTACTCCAGGCCTGCCTAAGGCTCAGGGGTGGCACCAGTCTCTTCCCGGTGGGAGAAGAAGGCTGAGGTGGGCCTTAACCCCCCTCGCCATGAGGCCCCATCTCCTGGCTCCTCCTCTTTCCCCCAAGGCCCTGCCCACTGGCCAGAGTGGTGTGCCCTGGGGGGTGAGGACATGGGCTGGGGGCTGCTCTTGGTTCCCCCTGCCTTCTGCCCAGGGCAGGGGTTCGGATCTCCCCACAGAGACCTGGGGCCCTGGGCAGTCTTTACCATGGCCCTGCTCTGGCTTCCAGCCTGGCCATGGGGCAGGGTCTCAGAGGAAGAGGAGGTGGAGCGTCAGGGGAAGAGGAGTGGGAGAGGGGCTGCTGCACGCAGGGCCGGCTCCAGCATTTCTGCCATCCCAAGCAAAAAAAAAAAAAAAAGCCGCGATTGGCGGCGGTAGTTTGGTGGCAGGTCCTTCACTCCTAGAGGGAGTGAGGGACCTGCCACCCCCGAATTGCCGCAGGTGCCACCCCCTCCCTGGCTGCATGTGTCCCACTTTTGCCTTTTGAAAAGGTGGTGATCCTAGACCCTGGATGCCTCGCCCACGTCACCTCTGCCTCAGCCCCATCCTTCCCAATGCACAGATCCTGGACCCGACAGAGACGCGCTAGGGGCATGGTCCAGACACAGCAGGTTAACATCCTGCAGAGGGAACTGATCCCTTGTCATACCCCTGGTTGAGAATCTAATGGGGTTTTTCTCCCTTGGCCTGTGGGGATGAAGGGCTGGTTTGGTGCCATGGGGGGCACTGAGGCTGCCCATTTGGTTTAGCTGTTGCCAGAAATGGAGCATAGGACCTAGCACACTTAATGTGTCCATGCTTCAGGGAGAGCAGGCAGCTCTACTATCAGTTAGATTGACCCAAACTTCACTTGCTAATTATACCGATGCTGTCTTAGGAACAATCCTCCCTTCCTGGGCAATAGGTATCACCATTTTTGTACTAGCTCAATGCTTCAGCAAAAGTGCCAGCTGGACCAAATTGTGCTGAATGACAGCAATGCTTTTGAAATGCCAACGGTTATTCACAAGAGTCTGGCAGAGAGATTATAAACCTAATTTCATATTTAGTGGGTACACAGGCTGCATGGAAACAGGCCATTATTCCAGAGGTGAAAAGCTGGTAGTTTATCTGAAAATCCATCTTGTTGCATTTCATAAAAACAGACATGCAAATGATACCAGTACTAAAAATATCTCAATGCTTACGTAAGCTGAAAAACCTGGATATTTTATGGTACCACCCCAACTTGCTGTCTGGCCCAAAACCTCAGATCTAATATTTGTTTTCTAAATAAAAAGCATAGGATTTGCTGTACTGGTCAATTAACCATTCAGAAAGGAATGGGCAAAGAATAATGTGGGCAAAGAATAATTGGGCTGTTGTCAAATACCAGTTAGCACACGTGTTTAGACTTGATGACAGAATTGTAAGTTGTTGCATGCATTAATTTCACTTATAATATCTTTATCACGTGCTATAAAGGTAGTATTTAGGTTTTTGCTTTATAAAACTGTAAAAAAATACGTTTGCTCTGAAACTGTAAACCCCATCAGAAAAGATCCTCTCCTGCCCACCAGGAAGCACTATCAAAACTAAATGGGCCATTGTGGAACATCATAATACAAAAACTTTGCTAATTGTCCCCTCAGACCATGTAGAGGCTACATGCAAAAGGGCTCGTCCCATTAGCTTGAATTCTGAAAGACGGAAATAAAAACAGCTGACAAGAAAACGTTTAATCACTTTTTCTGTTTGGACTCTCACAGGGCTGAAGCTATGAAACAGAAGCAGAGATTCCCCAGGGTCAACCTGGGTTAACACTAAAAGACAGTCAGAGCTGACAGATTACGACAACCGTCACCTTTTAAAACCATAGACTGTAACTCATCTATGTATATGTGTTTGCTTGCTTTACCATAGTTATAACTCATTTCTTTTCTTAGTTCATAAATCCTTGGGTAATTTACAATAGGATTGGATATAGGCATTGTCTTTGGCGTAAGCTGTAAGGTATAAATTGACCTGGGGTCAGTGTGCTAAAAAAAAAATCTGGGTCCCCGCTGCTTGGCGCTGTGCGAGGTGTGTTCCAGGTCCCGGCTGCCTGGCCCTGTTCTGTGGAGGGGTCTTTTGGCAGGGAGCGCTAGACATAGGGGTCTGTGGGGGAGGGGGGTTTAGCAGGGGGAGCTGTGATTCTCAACCTGCACCCCACAATGATAAATAGGTTGAGAACCACTGGTGTATAGCAACCAACTATCACTAAGTCCAGCTTGTCTGGCTGGCAAGCTAGACAGTAGCCTTGGGCATTCCAGTCTGTGAGCACAATCGGGAACTACAGGTCTACAACCGTGGCAAGCTCAGCCCAGATCCAGGGAATTCAAAGTCTTAGGCCATGTCTACACTAGCAAGCTTACAGTGGCACAGCTCTACCAATGCAGCTCCATTCAGTTACATGGTAAGACTTATCGTGCTTTCCACATTCACACTTGTTACTGGAGAATTAGATTTCACCAACCAACACACAACCACTTGGGATCTGTGCCCTGCTTCTTGACAGTCTGTCCTGAGGTTGGCACTTACGGTCATGAACCACTCCAGGCAGCATAATACCCATAGTGAGGTCCAGAGATCCCTTGAAGAGTGTCAAAGGATTTAAAGATAGAAATGGGGCAGATTAAATAAGAACAGCCCAAACTTGAATAGACTCTGATCTAAAATTTTACTGCGGTTAATGTATTTGAAGGAGATTGTGTAAATTCTGAATAATGCACTTCCAGGTTGCTGGAGAAAACAGGAGAAGACTCAAGATTGGAGCTGTGTGAAGAAAGGTAATTCTGTTTCATGGAGGATTTCACGGTTTTAAAATTTGGCTTCATTATGATTTGGAACCAAAACCAAAATTTGTGAAATTCTTCGTGGAAGCGACTAGAGCCCTGTCTCTGGGGCACTCTGCAAGGAGGGCTTCCCCAGAGCCGCAGACCCTGGAAGCTGCTAAGCAGCTGGGAGCAAGAGCTCCCAGGGCTTTTGGGCTCCCTGTCAGCCTGCCTAACGAACTGGAAACTTGGACGCCCTGGGACTACTGGCTGAGCTGGGAGTCTCAGACTTTGGCAGCTGTGGCTCGTAGGGCCTTCCAGGTGCCAAGCTCCCTATCAGACCAACTAGAAACCTGGAACTCTCACTCCCCATGAGCCTGCCAGGCAGGTGGTTGAAGAGCTGGACAGCTTACCTGGCAGGAAACCAGGCAAGTTTTGAAACCTGCCTGGGTTCTCTCAAAACTTCCTGGAAATTGAGCCGTCTCCATAAAATGTTTCCATTATGACTGAACAACATTCCATCAGAGAATTTCTGAGCAGCCATAGTGAAGATGCCATGAGAAAGACAATTCTCATAGCCTGACTGGCGGCACGAAGCAATTGAAATCTCATGGCAGAGGCCATGCTTATGGCATCTCTGATCCAGTTTTGCACATTCAAGAGGTCCAGACTCTTTGGATGCATATCTCATCTTTGCATGCTTAACCAAACCTGGGGGCCATTTCCTGTGTTCCTTGTTTTTCCCAAACACCCATTGTGCAGGCTTGGGCTCCTGAACCCTGAATTGTTTAAGTAATAATAATTTGCTACAAATAAAATATCAAAGAATATGGCCTTTCCCCCCCCCCCTTTCTGTTCCATTAACACCCCGATCCAAAGCCAACTGAAGTAGATGGAAAGACTGCCATTGATTTTCAGTAGGCTTTGGAACATGCCCTAATTGTGCAGACAGAGCCCGGCATTCTATTACTAGGATGATGCCACACAAACACCTGAAAACAGACTAAAATTTTCACTAATGACTTTCATTAATAATTCTTGTTCTGCAGATTGTTGCAAATATTCACAATTTGCAGTTTATGAGGTGTTTATGAGTTACATAAGTCATGGGGTATTTTCTATTCCTTGATTTGGATGACATATGTACCTAACAGCACAAACAGTGAATATTACAAATGAATACAAGCTGTATCAGTTACTGATGGTACATAACTCACATGATATTGCTTCTATTCCCTGATTGGATGATTTATCTGACTAAAAATAGCAAAGCCTATTTCAAAATTTGCTCTTAGAGCTAAATATTCACTTTTCTTGAGCATGTGCGCTATTTAGGTCAAATACTTGAGTGCTCATACAAAGCAAACACAAAAGGGTCAAGGATACTGTTGAATCAAAATTTACTGCTGAATTCAAATAAATAAACTCAGTCAATTTTCTTGCATCATTCACCTTAGCTCTACACTTATATTTCACCCATCACTATTATGGATTGCAGAATGAGCCATTTGGGCTTACATAAGACATCCATTAAAAGTCTGTTGCTTTTAACTTAAGAAAAAAAAATGCAAGAGAGAAGAAGTTTCCAAATGGAAATGTTAGGGGGAGGAGGGAAAGCATCAATAGAGAGCAAACGCAGGATGTTAAGTCTTTAGAATATTGCTATACAGTATATGAAAGAATCTCTTTTTCTATCTCAATATTGTGCTTTAAAAACAAATCACCTCTCCTGATGCAAATCCTATTCTAGCACTGTGCCATGCTGTTCCTTTCCACTCTCTAATGAATGCATTAGGGACATTACTGCGCAATCTGGAAGTTCTGAAAGAAGAATCTTCTGTTGTTCTCAGGTATTTATTCTCCATAGTGCCACTTCTTTTCAGACCACATTTTATCCTTCAGGACAAGGTCTTATCATCTCAAAAGGGAATTACACAGCAGTCCATCAGCCTTAAATCATTTACTTCACACAGGTATGTCTGTCCTGAGACCCATTCAGAATGAAATGTTTCCAGTTGGAGGCCTGAATGATTTGGGTAAAAGGCAGCATTGAAGTCAGCATTAAGGAGGTCAATACCGGCTCCATATTCTCCTCAGACTCCTACTAGGCTAAAACAATTTGGAGGAAACTGAGTCTGTGTAATCATGCAGACACAGCAGCATATTTACTGAGGCATAAGGCATTAGACTGGGAATCAGGACATCTGACTTCTAGGTCAGCTCTGCCACTGAACTGCTGTGTGATTTGGGGCAAGTCACTTCACCGCATACTGCCTCGGTTTCTCCTTCCACCTTATTTGTCCGGATTGTCTATATTGAATTTGTAAGCACTTTGAACCAGTGTTCCCTATACATTTTTTTTTTAACAGCACAACACAATAGGACTTTAATTTTAGGTGGTGATTTTAGACTCTACCATAATACCAATAATATTCACTCCCACAGAGACTACATAATCCTACTCTGCTTTTCTAGATCTCCTTCCAGATGAGGATCTCAAAGCACTTTAAATTTATGAATTTGCCACTGACTTCAATGGAAGCAGTTTAAGGCCCTCAATGACATCCATCCACTAGGTAATCCACATAAATAAGAGACAGATTCCCCCCTCCCCCCCCCACACACACAACTTGCAGAACAGACAAGCATAAATTACTGGCTCAGTATCAAGTGTTACTAATGAAGGGATGTTATCCCTCTCTGCCTCATATTGTAGTAGTAACAAGAGCTTCTCTTTCACCTATTTGTGTTTCCTTCATCAGATCATGTCAAACAATGTCAGTCTATTTTATTTCCAGGATGAACGGGAAGGAATAGACCTTGATTACATTATCCAAGTAATAAACACACGAATTGGCTGTCCTGGATACCTGCCCGGTGCAAGAGTGCTATGAGGCACAAAGCCAAATGCTTTAACTGCCTGGAGAAGTGTGGGTGGCTGGTATCTGTGCAAACCTGAAGGACTCAATTGCTTTAACAAAATCTCTCTCTTCCATCTTCATAATGGCTCCTGTCTTAATAAGATCACATCATACTAGAACCTTTCCTCCCCACCCCCGCCATTCCCACAGTGGGTAGTCTCATCCACCAGCTACATTTCTTCTTTGATAAAAGAAGTGTGGGGGAAAAAATAGAAATTGAATTAACCAGTCACATGTAGCTATGCTAATCGTTATTGTTTGATTCTTCACCTTACCCACCCCCATTTGTTTTATCCATCTCTTGTGTCTAGTCACATGTAATGATCTTCTTTATTTTGTGTGTGAACAAAAGGGTCCAGATACTGTATAGGAATAGCACAAAAAGGCCCACATTCCTATTCACTGAGTGTAGGTGCTATTGTAATATAAATGAATTAAAATAATACTAATAATTTCCAAGTAACTACAAAGGTGCAGTTAGGGTTCATTTCTAGATATGGTGCTTCCATTTCCCAAACCAGTTCACCATTCTTTAGCAGTGACCTTTTCTAATTCCTTACAAAACACCACGCTTTCACTTGGTCCAGAATATAGTGAACTTGGGTAGATGCCAGTCACAGTATGGATGGAGAATGGTTGTGAATTCACTTCTGCAGCAAGAGAAAGTGAAATATTTGGGCAGGGTGGCCAACCATCTCCATGCACTATGGACTACTAAGCAGTAACTGTACAGATTGCTTAAATCTTCAGGAATGAATGGAAAACTGCCTATGGGATACTTTTATGGCCCTCATCATAGCACCTAAGCACCTCACAATTATTAATCGAGTTTATCTTCACAACATCCCTCTGAAGCAGGGACGTACTACACCCATTTTACAGATGGGGAACAGAGACATGGGGTCAATTATACCTAAGAGCTTAGGTTTAGCGTGTCAGAGCTGGGAATTAAACCCAGGTATCCCAAGCCCCAGTCCAGTAGCTTAACCCCAACACAATACTCCAACTCCACCCTCGTCCAGTTCTGTCTAACATACATAATACAGCTCATGCCTGATTATCATTCACCTGAATGGCCTTTTCATACAGAAGTACCTGTATTGCCAAGACATGCACAAAGAGCTCAGCAGCCAAAACAGGGACAAGAGTTTATTCAAACAAAGGCAGTTTTAATCTTGGGGAACCTTGTAGGCAACAAAGAAATTTTAGGAATAAATGAAGGCACCAAATACTTGCAAAAACTGCTCTTTGGTCAGAAATGACAGCTAATATATTGCTTTTCCTTGCCTGAGTGCATTTGCAAATCTCTCATTTGAAACATAGGCAGCACTGAACTATTTTGAAGGGAAACTGAGGCACTCATGTGTAACATATCGGAGACCTAGAAAGGATAATGTGGCGGGGTTAATAGTTTATATTAATGCAGTTCTGCACTCTGAGCAAACTCCAAGCAATTAGAGTAGCTTTCAGTGAAGTTTCTTACACTGCTGTAGAACCAAAATAACAGATTTTTATATATTACTTTTTTTTTATTAAAGGGAAACAGAATGGTTGACGGTTCATATTATTTTCTTAGATAAGAAGCAAGAGAGGTGACAGACTGTAAAGGAAGGATTGTATTTATATAGCTTGATCAGATTTCAGTTTACATATCTTCTGTATTAAATTTAAAAATCTGATATAAACAGTGGGGAACCTGAATTAAAGTCCCCAGTAAAATATCCTGAGAATGTTTGTTTTGTATGTATATGTGAATTGTGTGAATTCACAGAAAAGGCCTGATACTCAGTTACAATTAAATCCCTTTTACATCACTGTCAAAATAAAGGGGCTTTAAATTGGGCAGATATGGCCTCCTGAGAATACCATCCATGGAGACAGCCTCCCCAGCTTATGAAGAGTTGGTCTAGGGGCTCTCTTCCCAGCCTCCACCATAGAGGATGTATCAGAGACATGGCTGGAATGCACTGCAATATGGCTATTTTCTCCCAGGCTCCAAAGGGAGCCATGGCATGCAAAGTGAAAGTTAGAGCAGCCCTGTGGTTTCTCTAAGTTAGAGTGGGGGCCTGGCAGGCTCCTACACAGCTTCAGAACACAAAGGGGACCCCTCCTCTCAGTCTCTTTCCTAAGTACAGGAATAGAATAACTGAGAATCAGCCCCAAAGATTCTATATTATGTATCCCACAAGAAAGTATATTGAAATGCAACCCTGTCAAAATAATAATTATATTAATTAAAAAAAAAATCTGCTGATGCTTATTCCTACCACTAAAAAGCTCCTGAACAAATGCAGAACTCTCCAGTCAGCAAAACAATAATAGAACAATTGATTTATTACCACACAAATGAAAGAGCAGACAGAACTTGCAGGCCAAAATGTTAGCACGTGCAACAAATCTTCTTCCAGGTGAGCATGAGTAATCGAGACTATTGTGGACAACACCCTATCTATTACACAGTGTTTTCTGTATTTGGACCCATAGAAGCAAGGAATTTGAAGGTAAGGCTGTAACGTAACATGCAGTATCGAGTACATTCTCCAGACCTCAGATAAAACGAGCTATATTCTGTTGTCATTAAAAAGGTAGCTATGGATGTGTCTGCCTTAAGATAGGTCTGCTCTGTGTAATTTCCAGTTCAGGTAGAAATACCCATGCTAGCTCTGATTGAGCACTAAAAACAGAAGCATGACCAGGGCAGTGTAAGCAGTGGGATGGACTAGCCACCTGAGTACATACAGAGGGTTTCAGACAGGACCAGACTTGGGGTGGCTTCCCCTCCCACCACTTGTGCTGCTGAAGTTACACTGCTATTTTGGTCATGCTAGCTCCATCAGAGCGAGGGTGGGTACTTCTACCGGAGCTGAAAATTACACCTCCAGCTATAGTGTAGACATACTCTTCACCACTCAGTGAGCCATGGTGTCAGGTGGTGGCTTTGAATGGGCCCAAGAACATTGGAGATGTGGTGCATATAAGGCAAGGCACGCCTTTCTGTGCCTTAACGGTCCTCCCTTACATCTTACATCTCAAACTGCTGTCAAACAAAGCGGGGAGAAATTCTCCATTTGCAGGATGATATACAGCACCTGATAACCATCTCAGATTCCTGTGTGGATTAGAGACCATTAAATAAAGACCATGATCACTTCTGTAGTTTACACTCAGACCCATGACTTGAAATTAATAGGAGTTAGGTGCCTAACCTGCTTAGGTGCTTTTGAAAATCCCACTACCAATATGAATCTTTCAATTTCTAAAGATCTTTAAAAATCTGGCTCAAGCTCTAAATCACATTTGAAAAAGGGACTTACGTGCCTTTGAAAATATTACCTCTAATCTCTGTTCCCACTCCGTAACATGGGGATAGTAATGATACTTTATACGCACTATGTCTCTCACTTTTGAGGTTTTATTTATTTGAGCAATAACAACATTCTTGAAAGATTATGCACGGAAGCCACTGCTAGGTGCCTGCAGATTTAACTCCAGTCTGATAGAGATTTTTGTGTGGGAATTTATTTTGTATTCTCTTAGAGCTGTGTTTTATTTAAGTCCTATAGCAAGGGTAGCTGAACTACACTGCATTCAGAACAGTTCATTTATTTCCAGAGGTCCTTGTATATCCTTTGCAAAAGGGAACTAAATCTTGTTCCAGCAGAAGAGAAAAGGGTTTTGTGATAGTTCCATTGTCCATTGGTCTGTGTAACCAAAAACAACAACCATTGCAAGAAATAGTCCCTTTTCTCTGTTGAGCTGAATTGCCAATCTCTCCATGACGACGGAAATAGCATGATTCAGATTCGTTGGCACCATCCGTTTGCTGTGGCAGAGCTGTGAGTCAGTCAAAGGGCAAGCTGCTACGTGATCCTTGGTGGTTTACTTTGAAGTCAAAAGCAAAGAAGGCGCATTTGTATGAAAGACTAAAAAAAAATAAATAATTTAGGTTCAGAAAGCCACTTAGGTTTCCAGTTAAGTGAATAAGTTGACTATTCCAAAACAGTGTGTTGGGGACAGGGGTGAGAACACCCACACTTAGACGAAAGAGAGCTCCATTCCATTTCACAGCTCCTGTGGTCAGGATGACCTTACAGTAACCAGAATCCAGACAGAGATACACAGTGTTGAGCAACAGCATCTGGGTTCTTAGTCCGCTCAGATGCAGTAGAAGAAGTCTACTTTCAGACTTGGAGTCTTAAGCAGAGTCAAATAAAAGAATACACAGAAGGGACTTGAAGGCAGTTTTCTTATTCTGTTTTTTTTTTTTTTTAATTAAAGAAAGCTTACAGTTTTAGATAATGTATTTTATAGCAGTCTTGTAATGGAACATATCAGAAAAATTCCTTTGACTTTTTAGGTAAAATGTAGTATTACAACAACACAGTCAAAACAACTTTAGTTATCGGTAAGACATACAGGAACAAAACACACTGGTGTCTCCCACTTGAACAAAAAAAGGATATAAACTATACTCTATCTAGTTGGAGTTGGGATGAAACTTTCCCAGCGGACAGATTATTCCGTAACTACCTACCGTAGGATTACTTTCATCTTCCTTTGGAGCACCTGCTACTGCATACTATTGGACACAGTGCCACTTATGCTATTACAAATGTGGATTTTATTCTTTATAGAACAGTGAATTTTAAAGATAGGACCAAATAATAATTTAGGATCTTAACGTTCATACTCTGTGAAAGAGCCAAAACTAAAAAACTTGTTTAATTTTCAGGTATTCTTAAAAATTTTTTAACTATATTTTTCAACAAAACATCATTTTGAAATGAAAAGTCAAAATGTTGCATATAAAAGTCAAGATTAAACATTTTTACTTTTTGGGAATTTTTCTCCCCATATTTTTGGTGAAACTGTTCTCCGAATTTGATCCAAATTTGCAAATAGTTTTGGCTGACCTGTAAATGGCATTTTTTTGATGAATCAACTATTTGTCTGAAAGTTTTTACCCAGCTCTAGATCCAAACATGTTCTTCAAGTGTCAGACTGATCTCAGGCGCCTGCTGCTGAAAACACTCCCCTTGCTTCCCAGAGCCTGAATCTGGGCTTGTTTAGTTGCAGCATCCCTGTGCAATAAAACTGTCTTTCTGGGTCGTGGATGGATAGGTCGTCTCTGAGGTAACCGTAACCCCTTAAGGGCCCTATATAATATGAAAATGACTTTGAATTGCATCCAGAAATGGGTAAGTAGCTAGTGCAGTTCACATATTCCTGCAGTATGCTCACACTGTCCTTTGTTGCTTGATAGCAAAAGGCAGCTAAGTGCTGTTGTAATTTTCATGTTTCACATACATTTAATTTCAGACGCAGTAAAGTTCAGTGGCCTAAACTGGAGGTGATGAAGGCATGTATCACAGTGGCAAGGACACCGTCTGAGAGGAAAGGTCTGACTGAAGATGGTTGAGAACATTCCTTGCCAATGTTAAGATCTGTGTCTCTGGGCACATTTCAGCCCCCCACCCCAGGGGAATTTTTCACACCTAAAAAGTGGTTATAATACTAACTGGTTTGCAACCTTGGCAGCAGTCTCTGCCACCCACTGTTACATTGTCCAGACCCTTCAGCAATCAGCTCATTCTGATACTACTTCCCAGTTGGGTGGGCTTTCTGCCACCCAGGATCCTGCACCCAGTTTTCTGCCAGCAAAAGCCAGTGGGACCTGTTAAGTCAAGCCCACTCCGTGAAGAAGAAAAGAAGAAGAATCATTCTAGTTTGAAGATCTGTCTTCTTTATTTACAGGTACTTAGACAAGGAACATCTGCACAAGCCAGACTGTCAAAAACAGCAGAAAATGTAGTATGATTTTGAAGGGGAAGTACTTCAAGGAGCTAAAATTAATTTCTATGCCCATTAATCTGGGAAAAAACAAGGAAAATCAATAGTGGGAAAGACTTAAGGTGAGTAAAACAGAGGTTTTTAGCTAGGTGAACTAAAACACAAGCTACTTGAGCAAGGCTTTTGAAAGAAAGTTACAGCAATAAGCCACAATCAATGTGACCACTTAGGGAACAGTCAGGTTTAACCTTCAGTTCTCTGCCAGCTATTTTGTAAAAATCAAGACATTAAATCATGACACTTGAACACAGGTTGAAAATGCTTTAATTTCTGCAGAGTCTGAAGGAGAGGGGGAATAGCACTATTGTTAAACTGCTTAACCATCTGTGTTCCTTAAGTATAGGACACACAGCTCCATACCTGAGAGAGGGCTTTAGAGTTGTTCCATAGAGAGGGGAAATACAAAATACAAACACGGATCTGATTCCTCTGCCCTACTCTGTTAAAAACCACCATGCACATGTACAAAAAAAGAATAGCTAGTAGTCTACCTAGACATGTGGCATGCAAAAACCAGAAACAGCAGAACATGAAATGTCATACTCACTTCAGTACACTGTATGACTCATACAGGAGCTTTGCTTCCAGGACTTCCCCCTACTGCCAAATACTGCAAGAACTTCCCTCCCTGAGATAGGATCTAGACAGTGAAGGAGAAAACCACATAAGGCCCTGTAGACTCCATCTGTAGTCCCTTACGCTGGTTTCCCCCATTAGTTTATGGGAGTGACAATGTGGCATACATACTAGACCACCACTCTCTCTATACCTGCAGAGATCCCTGGGAGTGCTTCCTGAGGGGCAGAGGCAGCAGTCTCGCCTTCTCTGGATAGGATTAAGGACTAAATGAATAACTACTACAGAATGTAGTAAGTGAATAATTCTGCTAAGTGCAGAATTCTCTCTGTCTGTTAGAGGTTTAACTATTATGCAATTTTGATTTACATTTAAATTGAAGTGGAGACCTTCAGCTCTGAGACAGAGTGCATAGAAGCTGTTAAAAGCATTTGCAATATTTCCAAATGCAAGGTAATAGTAATATTATGCTACAAAAGTACTTTCTGTTCCCAAAAGTGGCAATTGACAGTGATGTCTTTAGTGATCTTTAATTGATATGCCATTACCTCTACTATTTCACTTTTGCTCAGCATGAGCATAACCAGATGTTGTATTTTCAGAACAGGAAAACAAGGTGTCAAAGTGAAGGCATGGGAAGGTGATTGCACCAACTCCCCAACACAGTAAAAGATAAGGTGAGAGCTAAGATCAGGGTGAAAGAGAAAATAGCATAAGAAACACAAGACTGCTGCCTTTTGCTCAAAGCACAAGCCTGGGGACCAAAATATTTAGGTAGAGCTGTGTACAATATCCAACACAACACTCACTTGTGTTTTAGGATTCATTACAAAATTGAATTTCAGAAGAGGATTAGAAAAATGGATCACGTAAATGCGACCTGATTTCTTGTGAACTTGGGCTGGGGAATGGTTGTGCATTGAAAAGAATATGGAACTGAGGGGAAATATGAAGCAGAGAGAGCGGCATAAAGCATTCACTACTTTTGAACTCTTAACTAGAAACAATTAGGGCTTGATTTGCAGAGTGACTGAAGACTAGCATCTCAATTAGAATGAGTGCTCAGTATCCCGGTATACCAAACTGGGCACTCAAATTTTGAGGCGCTCAAAGTTAGTGGACAGTTTTGAAAATGTAGACCTCTGTATGCCTCACTTTTCCTACCTCCCTTTGACATGCTGCGTATATGAATCTGGGAAATGTTTTCCCCCCCACACACCCCTGAGCAGTGGAAGTTATGCCAACAAAAGTGCTAGTGTAGAAATCTCATAAAACAGATGAAACAAGAAGCTCTCCAAAGTAAATGTATCAAACAGGACTTCTAAAAATACCATTTTTATCAGCTGGTTGTTAGATTTTGTGTCCGCTTCTTACTTCTTTTCTTGTCATATTAATAATAAAGGATGCAGGGCTGATCTTTATGCCCAATCACATTAGTGTAAATCCAGAGTTCCTCCATTTGCTCTTGTAACTATGAAATAACTGCACTGATTTCAGTGGAGTCACTGTAGATTTACACTTATATGGCTGAGAGTAGAATTCCAAGGACACAATTTGGCCCACTGCATGCAGACAAATATACCTACATGAAATCATACTGCAGTTATTAGCAACCGACTAAATTTGTGCTTTTTTAATGGTCATGTATTGCTCCATTACAATCCACAACGATGGCTTAGCATTTAAGCTCTGGACTTTTTTTAAAAAAGTGGAAGCCAAATCTAGATTTAAATTTGTGCAAGTATAAAGTACACTGGAGAGATTAATGCCTCAAGTCAAACCTGCAGCTCGCATTTAACGTATTCTTTTTTAAAATCTAAATAGGAAAGGTTATAACAAAATTTTACTACAACCAGGAAGCAGGAAAAAAAGGATTAAATGGAAGCAGCTTATTTTATTTAAATCATCTTGATGTACTTGACTGTCTGCAAATCTAATAAAAATAATTTAAAATGGTGATGAACGTTCACAGTAAAAAGAGGAATGATCTAACTAGAAGAAAATTGCCTCATCCTACTTTCTTCTCAGAAGAAAGGACTGCAGCCAATTTTACTGCATCTACTTTTGGTTTGAAAACCCACGATCTTTAGCAGCACTGAAGTTTCTCACGAGAGTGGTCATTTGCTCAGCTTATGTAGTAAACAGATTTAACCTAAATTTTCTTTTCATTTCCTAGTTATAACATCAGCTACTCATTCTCCTGTGTCAATTGCCAGCACAAAACATGAACTGGTCCAAATTTTATCTGATCCTTGGGACAAGCATAATGCTGGGACCCATGCATAATATATATATCCATTCAGGTAGAAAGTCTCACTATTTATGTACCACTTAAATCCTATTCTGAGGGCTTCAACTGGACACATGTTGAATTTCACCCCAGATGCACTGTATGGGTTTGTACTATGTGTGTCACTGTTTAAAAGACACAGTCTCACAGCATGGACTAATTTTCATATTCAAGGTATTTGTTGTCACACAATACACTTTAAAACAGTCAGTTTTGGAATAAGCAGAATACTTTTGGTTGGTCAGCCAGCTATAGATCTGGTCAGAAATCTTCCAATGGAACATTTTTCCACTGAAAAAATACCAATTAGTTGAAAGCAAAATGTTTCAGAGAGACATGTTGCTTTTGACTAATCTTCTGAACCAACGCAGCCCAAGCAGGTTCCCTAATTTCCTGCCAGCTTGCTTGTCTGACTTCTCAGCAGCCTGCCTGAAGGACTGCATTGAAGCTGGGGCCACAGGCTTTCAGGGTCCATGGCTCTGGTGTAGCTCTGCCATGCAGACAGGATGAACCCTCCAAGGAGTCTGGGTATTGCTGCTACTACGTTTTTTCCTGTCTTGAATATACACGCTCAGAGACAAATATAGGTGTCTGCCCGAGAATATGTATTCAGGCTATAGAAGTTACAGCCATGCAGGTAAGAAATATAAAACCTGTGGCATGGGTTTTCCCATGACATGTGACTCCACAGAACAATCGCACTGCTCCAATAACCAATAAAGAATACTTGCCAACAACAGTAAGCAAAACAAGCCGGAGGCTGAATTTGGTCACAGAAATCACTCACAAATCTATTGTGAAAAGAAAAGGAAAAAAATGAAAAATCTATACCAAAGTTACCAGATAATTCACCAAGCACTAACATAAGTTATTCAACCAGCCCTAAAAAGCAACAAAGAGTCCTGTGGCACTTTAAAGACTAACAAATGTATGCTGATGAAGTGGGTATGCACCCACAAAAGCTTATGCTCCAATACGTCTGTTAGTCTTTAAGGTGCCACAGGACTCTCTGTTGCTTTTTACAGATCCAGACTAACACGGCTACTCCTCTGATACTTGACAACCAACCCTAGTTTGATTTATCTATCCATATTAGGGTTTTTATAGAGCCCATCAACTTAGTATCTAAGCTGCTGTATTCTTTCCAGTTAGCTGGCATTACTAGGTTTCTCATTTTCCCCAAGGCTCATCATTCTGTGGATTTATAAGGATTCCCTTCTGCCCCTCTGAGTCTGGAATTATAAAATGATGTACCTTGTTGTTTGATCAATACTAAGAAACACTCACTTGTGGTTCATTATACTTGCTATGACCAGAGACAGCCAGCATTTTATAATGCCAGAAAGAGACAGGCCTTATGATATTATGTCATAGAATCATAGAATATCAGGTTTGGAAGGGACTTCAGGAGGTCATCTAGTCCAACCCCCTGCTCAAAGCAGGACCAATCCCCAACTAAATCATCCCAGCCAGGGCTTTGTCAAGCCTGACCTTAAAAACCTCTAAGGAAGGAGATTCCACCACTTCCCTAGGTAACCTATTCCAGTGCTTCACCACCCTCCTAGTGAAAAAGTTTTTCCTAATATCCAACCTAAACCTCCCCCACTGCAACTTGAGACCGTTATTCCTCGTTCTGTCATCTGGTACCACTGAGAACAGTCTAGATCCATCCTCTTTGGAACCCCCTTTCAGGTAGTTGAAAGCAGGTGTTGAAACACAGACAAGAAGATGTCATTTTGTGAACAGACAAGGAGGAGGTAGTTATTTTAACCTCCTGCAGCTTCTGCTATATTGGAATGTTCCAAACCAAGTGCTCCTTATCTGTCCATTTGCTTCTTTTCAGTGCTGTTTTGACTACCACATCTTTTACAACTCTAACTTTCATGCAGCAAAATCTTCATATGGAATATCATTTCTTGGAGAGGACGACGTACTTACAATGTCAATGGTGTTGCAATTGGTGAGATTTCTCCAAGAGATTTAAAGTGAAATAACTTTACATGAATCTGCATTTTGTTACCCTAAAACTTAATTTCTCAACTGTTACTTGCTGCGTATTGGTTTTGAAAGTATCAGCAGATTCATGTGTTTTTTCCAAAATATAGAAAGCTCTGTATATTTTTTGAAGACTGAAATTACTGAATTGGTTTATAATCTTTAACCTAAATACTGGTGTCATTTGAAATCAGAGATCGGCAAGCCATCTGCAGGCATTATAAACGTATCCAAATACATGCTATGTTGGAAGGCATTAGAACTGGATTACATTTCACTTGGGATTGATTTGTTTCATTTGGAATTAAGCCACAATCTGACTTTTCACTGGAATAAAAGGAAACCGACAGTGAGGAAAAAAAAACATGAAGGTCTTCAGAAAAACCATCTGAGTTTGCTTCAAATGAGCATAATTAGATTTGGTAAAAATGATCTCCAAGCCCTAGTGTTTTGACTGTTTTGTCCTAAACTGATAGTTCCCTGTCAGATATGCAACACACTGGACTGGTAGATGTGATCATGGCTTCCTCTAGTGTCTGATGGCATTGACTAAAACAGCTTCCCCAGTAAAGAAGCTCTCTGTTAGCTCAAGTGGTGTAACAGTGTGTTTTTGGCACTGAAGGTCACTGGATTCTGCTGATGAATGTGGTGTCTGAATGTGTATGGTGATGGAGCCTTACAGCTACACAGGGCCCAAAACTTCTACTTTTGCACATCTGTTTTTCCATATTTAAAGGGACAGCTGAACACATATTGGTTAGTTCAGGAACATAACTACGCAGTTTGCATGGGCAGATAGCCATATGCCCGTATGGACAGTTTAGCTCATGCAAATAAATACGCAGGCATGTTTTGGGGGCACATTAGTGTAGGATGTGGAAACTTGAGAACTGTACTTTACAGGCTCATGTAAGCTATGAAAGTATCAGCAAGACTAAAGACCACTGCAATATATGGGTGTTGCCACTGGATACCTCAGAGTTGTCCCAAACGCTGCACTGAAATACGTAGACAATGTAGAAAGGAAGGCAATTTGGAAACCAGCTGCAATCATGGCCATCTATTTCCAAAATAAATAAATCCCAGTTTACATTCCTGGCTGAGGCACTGACTGCACCTGGACAAGGCCTGGGGTACTTAGGCCTTGGCTACACTTACCAGCTAGTTCGACGGCTGGAAATCGAAGTTCTGGGTTCGACTTATCGCGTCTAGTCTGGACGCGATAAGTCGAACCCGGAAGTGCTTGCCGTCGACTGCGGTACTCCAGCTCGGCGAGAGGAGTACCGCAGAGTCGACGGGGGAGCCTGCCTGCCGCGTGTGGACCAAGGTAAGTTCGAACTAAGGTACTTCGACTTCAGCTACGTTATTCACGTAGCTGAAGTTGCGTACCTTAGTTCGAATTGGGGGGGGTAGTGTAGACCAAGCCTTAGAGTTCCTACTCTGTTTGGAAACCCCATGTATTGTAATTTTGAGCTATAAATCTAAGCCGTTTGACATCAGACTCCAAATGGGATTGATGCAACTCTGATTTTTAAATTGATGTCTGCGCAGTGAACATTGCATAAAATGATTAATGCATCTTGTCAAATTTGAGGCATATTACTGAACTTAAATTTTTAAGGGCCTGACTCTGCAAGTCTGTTTACATACTGTGGAAAAACAATAAAACAAAACCTTCATAAAACTGCATACGACTCAGAAAATCAATTTCTGGGGCTTGCACTGATTTCCCTGTATAGAGCTCAGATTAAGCTTTTTTGCAGAGCCCTGTTACTTTAAAGCATCTGAAATGGCAATGGGAGGACGGCTATTATGCAGATCTGCTGGCCAAAATGGGAGAGTACAGGACCACAACACAAGCTACTGAAAAATTCAGGCTGCATTAGTGTCTGCAGAGCAATTCCACTTCCACTTTTGGCCTGGGGTAGAACAGATCCTTTCCATCCTGGCCATTCACAAAAGAGGAGAGGCTCAGTGCAATGGGCCTGTGGGGTCATTCCATACTTAGGAAGCATGGAAGAAGGTACAGAAATAGGAGTGGGAGCACAAAAGACATGTGGTGGTGAGGCTGGCAGTGTTGCTAAAGTGAAAGAGATGATGGGGAAGTAGCATAATTAATGAGCTCCAAGAGGTAGCCCAGGCTGCAAGGCCATGCAAAGCTGCTCAAGAGATTTGAGATGGTGGACAAGGGGGTGACATGTCTAACTTCTGAGTAAAAAAGGTGAGGGCGAGAGAGAGAGAGAGTTTGGGCAAACCAGAGAGCTGTACTTCGGCTGTAAGGACCAAACACTCTATAAACTGATAAAATATAAAGGGGAGACTATTATTATACTATTAATTTGGCGTTACATCTGTATTTATTTAAGAAGATATACCTTTATTAGTTGATGATGTGAAAAAACAAAGTTGCTTCTGACACCTCCAGAATATGAGCTTTGGAGGAGTGAGAGGCATTTCCACAGCAGTTCAGTTGGAAAAGAGCTTTCTGATGGACAAGCAGACAGATGAGAATTTTATTATAAGGATCTGGTGTTTGCTTGGTTCCGCCCCCCCAAATATAATTTACAAGATAAATGGAGACTTTTTATCTTAAACTAGGGTTATCAGATAGCAACTGTGAAAAAACAGGACAGGGGGTGGGGGATAACAGGCACCTATATAAGAAAAAGTCCCTAAAAACGGGACTGTCCCTTTAAAAACAGGACATCTGGTCACCTTATCATAAAATACATTTATTCTTATATGCAGTCTTCATTCAAGGGAGCGCTACCAGATGTGATCGATCATTCTGAAAAAAAAACCACTTTCCATTGTTCACTAATCTGTCTCTGTCTTCTCTTTTCTTTTTTCTTATTTTTATGTGAATTTAGTACTGGTGTCAGCCTGAGAGTCATGGACACGGATGTCCTCTGTTTATCAACAGATCAGGTAAAACGCAGGCAGTAGCAGTGCATGCTTCCCCACACTGAGATAAACAATATGCTTCAAGCCCAGCTTGGTTGGATCATCTGTAAGGTTGAGAGGTAAGTTCAACCTTCATGTCCATTGAGTCCTTGATGCCTCAGACTACAAACAGGCTCCAGTTATACCAATCCTAACTGGGCACTAGCAACTGCCGCGAGACAGCGACCTCATTTCCCATGGGTCACTAAATAGCCAAAGATGGCAACTAGCAGCTTGGCTTTTTCATATTTGGTGTTTGACCTCAAAATAATATTGACTTGGTGTAAGGAGCATCGTTTGACAGATGCCCCTGATGAACTCTGAGCTGAAAATGAAAGAAGGATCCAATCTCTGGACTAAAGTGATGAGACCTATTCATTAAAGTGAGATTTGATGAATATGGTTATCATCTATGAAACACCGGCGCATAATGAGAAAGCATTAGTAGACGGTGAACAAATTAATTGCTAAAGCAGAGAGGCTGTTGTTATGATGGGGAGAGACAGATACAAATAGCTGATTGCCAAGGGCTGGGTGCTTTTTCTTATCAATATGAACCTTTTGGTTTTAAGATTTATGGAGAACACATTTCAGCTTTCAACAGGGTAGCAAAATGCTTCTTGCTTGAAAAGCTGAAGAACATGTTTTGGAGAGAACAGATCAACTCATTCAGGATTTCTTAGCAATTCTAATATAGTGCTGGGTTTATAAACTCACTAATAAATGCACCAGTGAAGTGGTTTGCAACAACAAGAGGTCCCTGAATTGAATTTTGAAGCTCTTAATATAGACATAGTGAACATTAGTGTAGTCAGATTTAGTTTGAAGCATGCCTCAAAAAAATGCAACACAATATATATTTTGCAGAAAATATTAAGAAATAGCCAAGGTGTGAGCTCATATTCCTGAATGTTGAACCTTCCATCCCGTACTTTCATGCTACTGCTCTGGGTGGTCTGGTGGATAGAGCACTGGACTGAGCCCAGGAGACCTAGGTCCTATTCCCAGTTCTGCCACTGGCCTGTTGAGTGGCCTTGGGTAAGTCACTTCACCTACCTGTGCCTTGGTTTCCTCATCTGTAAAATGGGGATAATGATACTGACTCCTTAGTAAAGCGCACTATAAAAGCACAGTATTATAACATTATTATCCTTCACGTGCCAGGCGTGGTATAGTGCCCAGTTTACTCATTTTAGTAGTGTGCCATGGACCCAAGAGAGTATGGTAAGACAAATGCAAGGGGTTAATAGAAGCTGCCAGCAGCAGGTTTTGAGCAAAGTGCATGGTGCTCTTTTAGGCCCTCCACTGACTTCAATGGGCTTTGGGTCAGAGCCCTATGAAGCAGCAGTGAGGGTGCACTGCCTCCATGTCTTATCATGCACATGCTAGATGGCTCAGGCATTCTCTTTGTAACTACTTTTACTCAACTGTCCTGCTCACCCCCTCCACGCCTCACACCCAGAAGGGCAGCATTTTGCCGTCAGTTTGCACAACAGTTCTACTGCTATTGCACGTTAAGACTTCCTTGGAGGAGCTTTTAAGATAGTAGTTACTGGATTACGAATGCATTGTATTATTTCATTACCTACAGTGCTAGGACTGTTCCTCCAGACAGTCTACAATAACGTTCCTTCAGGTTGTTTCAGGGTTGTAATGGTATGCGATACATCATTCCATTATGAGCCCATATTCTAAGGTGCTTCTGAGTTAAGAAACTATATCCTGATTGAAGTATGTTCTGCTATGAGTTATACAGGTTTCAATCATGAAATTACTTTGGATTTACACCAGAGTAAATCAGCCCCAAACCTAGCCCACTATCTTTTAGTTACTTCTTATTTTCTGAGCCCAATAGAGACATATTTTTAAAGTGATATAATTCCATTTGAGTTATCAGCTTATAAAAATGGTGGTTTTCAGTGGCTAAGCCATTTTCTAGACAGACACTTTCTTTTTTGTGCTCTGGGCTAACTTAAGAAATGGCCTTTTAAAAGCATTTCCAATTCTCCCCAATGAACACAAAGTGCCTCTAGTACAAATTAAGGGACAGAGCAAAAGTGCTATTGGGGGGGAGAGGGAAAATCACCAATAGGATTTATGCTCCTAAATCAGTTTGGAACTTTTGAAAGTCTCCCCCTAAGACATTTATTTTGGAAATAAAGTTACAATTTTTAAATCGTGTTCTACACCTACACAGCATGCTATTTCCAAATGCATTTTTGCTGACACCTTGATCTGTGGACATTGGCACATACAAGCATGCAGGTATCTGGAGCTGTGTTTATTTCAGCAATGAGAATGCTCACTGCCATGACAGGGTTAGTGCCCCATCTCTCTCTCTCTCTCTCTCTCTCTCTCTCTCTCTCTCACACACACATACACACACACACAGAGACAGTTCCACATCTGTGTGAGAACATTCAAATAGATGCATCCCAGTCAACTTATTTGAATCTCACCACAGAAATTTACTGCAGTACTCCACCACCTCTCTCATACAAACACACAGAGATAACACACTGTCTAACCTGACAGTAACATTTTCAGTTAAAAGTAAAGTGTGCCCATCTCCTTGGTTACAGTAGATGGAATTTTTCAGATGCTGCATCAACACTTCATTTGCTGAAGTCATTTAAATGCAGGTTGTTTTCTCTAAACTATTTCTTAATAATCAAAATTGCTAATGCAATGCACTTCATTCTCTTTTATAAACTTACAGAGTATAAAATTAAAGACTAATAAATGCAATTATCTGACCAAAGACGAGAAACCCCAGCTGGCCCTGGGCTGAAAGTCTGTTAGACTGGCACAGTCTGCTACACCACACTACACGGAATACCAGATGTTGACCTTCACATTCCCTGCATGCTGTTACAACTGCATTCCTCCCTTACCAGTAAAATAGAGTAGATTCTGATACAAGGCTGAGGAAAGTCCATTATAATGCAGAAAATCACCACTCACTGCAACATATCATTTCTTGGTAACTACGTAAATGAGTCCTCGAAGGTATATTTACTGAGCTAGACAGCCGTACAGGAACAGAAATGGCATGCCTCATCGGTGGTGGTAAAAATCACATGCTATGTATAATTAGACTAGTGGAGGTTTAAAAGAGGAAAATATGAAATTGTTCTCTGCAAAGCTTTAAAACCATAGATAGTGCCTTTGCTAAATTACAGTGGGAGGCAAGATGCCAGACTAACAAGAAGTGCTGCTTAATTCATCTGCTGTGCCAGTCAATACAAATGCATTTAAAAAGAAGGGGGTGGGGGTCCATTAAAATGCAGTTCTTCAAATCTCTAATTAAAAAAACAACCAAACCAAACAAAAACAGCCAAAACATTGTTACTGTATCTGCAAGAAGATTAGGGCCATGTGCCTGTACCACGGTTCTTGCCGAGTAAACAACACACTGCCGTGCACCTTGGTGTAAGAAAGTGCAATGAATCTCCAAGTAGAACTTTACATTAAATTGTGACCATGTCCCAACTATAAAACTCGCTTCCAGAGATTGGGATTAGATCTTGTAGGTCTGTGCCTCTATCATCTCTGCTTTTACCCCTACCTCAAAACATTTGGCCTTAATTGGCTAAACTCTGTGTCCCAGGTCCACAGCTGCAACCCCAATGACTGCTCCATCGGAGAACACAATTTGGCTCTCTCAAAGGTTGCGAGAAAGGATTAAACTAAGATAAGTGGCAGAGTCTTGACCTGCTTGAAATAAAAACGTGCCAAGTAAGACCAGGAGCAGAATTTGGGAATACTGAAAGCTAACAGGTTGCATGCACCATTATTTATTTAAATACTACTACTACTACTTTGTAGTAATAAAAATGACAATTCAATAATAATCAATAGCCATAATAATTTGTCCTTATGTAGTGCTTCTGATCCACGGATCTAGAAGTGTTTTGCCAACACTAACTGGCACTCTGATTTGGCAAAGCATTTAAGCACGTGCTTAAGTCCATCCCCAGTTAGCAAAGCATTTAAGCACGTGCTTAAGTCTCATGGAGGTCAGTGGGGATTTAAACATATGTTGAAGCGTTTTGCTGAATTAGGGCCTAACTCTTTCAACACCAGAGCTCATTTGATCCGCTGCTCACATGCAGAATACTGAGCATGTAGCCAAGGGAAGGAGAATGAGTGATAGACAGAACTAATTAATGCTGTGACATGCTGTGGAGGCCTTTCCAACATCAGCATTTCACTGAAATCTATGTGGATATATTTTCTACCAAGAACACAATGTTCAAAACCCAATTCCTACTGCTCTGAGCTGCTTCTTTGCAGGAATCTGGAGATATTAATATCCAAATAAAGTACATGGCCTTTATCATGCCTGGAGCCAATATTCCAAAAAAGCCTCCATGGCTTTTAAACTGTAGTAGTACAAGGGGAAGTAGTAACAAATACACAAATGCCCCATTTTGAATTAATTTGAAAAAAATATATAGAAGTTGTTTGACTCAAGCACTTCTTAACTTCCTAAGCATGTCACTAGAATTCAAGATTGTCTGCTGATTTATGAGGTTTCCCTTTAACTCTTGGGTTCGGTGAATCCCAGCAGACAGCCTTTCAGAGCAAGATTACATCAGAGTATTTAACTAAACAAACTTCCAATCCATTTCCCAGAGAAGGCAATGGGAATTTTTCAAATCTCTGTAATTAAACAAAATTAAAACGAACAATTTCCCCCATTGTTCTGGAATGAGACAATAAAAGTTCACTCAGCCACTCACTTTCCTGACTTCAATCTGCCAAATTTAATTAAAAAAAACCAACCTCCACCACCCTGCTACTGATTTCTATGTCAACTTTTGTTCTTCTCATGTACTGACTTAAACAAGGTGAGGAACAACCATGGAATTCCGATAGATTATTTGACGCTTTAGCATCCTTGTGAGCAGTAGTCTCTCATCAATCAAAGCTTCAAAACCTTTATGCTTGTAGCTGCTCAGCATAGGAGAGTCGGGCTGAGTGAGAAAGTCCCCAAGTCCTTTACATTTTAAAAGGCTAGTTCTGCCAACTCAATGGGTGCATTTCTTTTTCAGCCTCACTTTTTAACAAATAGGGTGGAGGGATACTTCAGAAGACATGTATTTTTATAATTTTTTTGCTGTTTCCATTAGAGTCTGTTCCAATTACTTTCCCTTTAAGTAAACAGTCTGTTCTCCCAAAGCAAAAAGAACTGACACAAGAGTCTCAGTATCTATTGAATGGCTGGAAATCTTTTGATCTATAGGATGATAAAAGCTATTTCTGGGAGTGCAATTCTCTGGATGTACATGGTGAAAACAAATAATGGTAAAAGGCACATCATTTTTCGGACAGGATGAAAGGTATAGTTCTTAAATACCCTAAACCACAGCAGGATCCACCACACTGACCACCGGGAAAAGTTCTGAGTGAGCAAAGACAAGAGCTGGATGAAGATTTTCAGCCAGAACACTTTTCACTGGAAAAAAAAAAAATGCAGATTCAGGTAGACTGAAGTTTTTTGTGCATTCATATTGAAAGTTTCATTTTTTAAAAACTTAAAAAAAAAATGAAATGATTTATTGCCGGTCAAACAAAGTGTTTCATTTGATCTGAAACAAAATTTTATTTGATTTTTTGGTTCAGAAAATTTTTGAAAAATGTTCATGACGCTCTAGTGAAGACTGGAGGACAGATGCCCAAATCTGGTACTTTGAACTGTGGTTCAGTCCATCAGGTGCAAGCAGCAGTTCATCTTCTCTCCGATATAAATCTGTCCTGGCACACATCTCTCTCTTCACTATAACTGGAGAAAACCAGATCTTTTTATTGGGTTATAAAGGAAGAATTTTATACTAATCTACCTAAATTCTAGTTTCTAGCTGTCCTATGAAAACACACATCCACCTGCCTCTCAGCTGTCCCTCATTTTAAGAAATGCTTCTTACTCTAGTCCCAGAGTTAACTATGTTCCACGTAAATCTGGTGTTCCTCTCACTTCTATGCTGAAGAGTACTTGCATCCAAAATACAGAATCATGAAAAAGTTATATAATGACTCCCGCAACATTTTAACTTTCCTGCATAAACAGTTTCCCTCATTTTGAGTGTTTGTTCCGTATGGAGTCTAGGATGTGAACCTTAACTGGTTGAGAGGCATAAGTATCCACACCAGAATGATTAACTTTTACTTATGAGCCAAACTTTGACCAATCTACCAATTATTCCTAGTAATTTTCAGCCTGATCTTTCTGTATTTTGAACACACTTTGATAAAGGCCAGATACTATTAAAAATGATGAGTGGAATTCAGGTTGGCTTAATTGATGTATTTCATAAGGGGAAAAAATAGCTGCAAATTGGGCCTTTTGATCTTTACCTTGTTACTGACATATAGTTTCATTTCACATGCCATGTTTGGGATTATAGATTTTCTGAAGCATAAAAATAAAACTAAGAAAATGGAACTATTGATATCATCTGTTTAAACAGACATTTACTCCTGGGTTTTAAATGTAATAGTCCTTTTATGTGTTTACCCTGGAACTTAGGTTCCATTAGATGATATTCTTTTAATGGGATTCTGCTGTTGCCCAGTTTCTAGCAGGCCTGATTTAGGCATAAAGGCTAAAATTTTCAAAGGGGTTGAAGGGAATTAGGCACTTAAGGCCCATTGAATTTCAGTGGCAATTGGGCAGCTTATTCCCTTACTCCCATCCCCACACCCCTCCTTTGGAACTCCCAGGTCTAGAAGCTCAGGGCAAAATGTTCAAGCATGGGTGCTTAGAAAGAGGTAGAGGCTCCCACTGCACCCCAAGAGACTCAGCTCCACCACAGGTCTGTGCAATAGTTGAACTGGGAATGGGCTTTCTAGAGAAGAATATCTACCAGGAAACAAACTGATCTTGATCAGATGCAGGCTGTTACCATTATTTCAAAGGTTTGATTAAGATAAGAGAATATGACGGAATGTGAGTTATGCCTTTTTCTTATTCCAGGGCTAGGACACTGAATGACAAACTAGACTGAAGTCTACAATTCCAGTTGCGATTTTTTTAAGCCATGTTGTTGCCAGAGGAGACAGTTTTACATATAGATTGAAACCAAAAAGCAATGAAAATATCATAGTGATCTGAAACAGAAAGGAACAATGCAGCTACTGATATTGATTTTTTGTAAGGATGAAAGAAAACATTAAAACCATAGTGGTGAATAGGTAGAACATTACAGCTAGGCAAATCCAGCAGAGCAGACAAGTCGTTACACGAGGAATGACAGAGGTGATATCTGCAGGGGCATTGGGAAGGGACTGGCTTAAAACAGCTCATTTGGGGGTTTATCATAGCTTCAAAATGCACCAAAAGGAATTTTGCAGATGTAAGAGTATCTCTATTGTTAAGGGTTATAGGCCCTCCCACAATGTTATCTTTCCATGTACTTCAGCCGGTATTGGAGCAGGAAACTTGCAAGCAACTATTAAAAATACTTAGGCATAGATCGGCAGCTGGCCTTTTGTAGTTGTGTAGGAGAGGTGGCAGGGTGAAAGGAGCCCTAACTGCCCTTGTGCACCTGTCCCAGTTGAGGTCCATGTACCTGTGACATGCAAAGACAGAGTCTAGCTCTATCATTTGCACTAGGTCTTCCAAAGTGGGAGAGGCCATTGGCCACCCTCTACTTCTGCATACCCTGGTGGAGCCAAATCTCACAGTGCTCTCAGCAAACATGGTGGACCTGCTCCGGGAGCAGATTAGGATTGGGTCATAAAGGAGACTGTTGTCTTTAGGACTCTTGCTCTATTTGTTGCAGAAGTTGTAAGGTATGTTGTGAATGAACCAGAGCACTGAATGAGTCAGGAAGAATTCCATTAGTCACCTCAACCTACGATTGAGCAGGTGGATTATTTAGGGGTCCGGGGCATTTGGCTTCCTCTGAAGCTTTACAGCTTGTTTATACTGTAGCGTTTCAAGTGTAGGCATTACCTATGATGACGGAGGGGTTCTGCTGTCGGCAGAGCTGTCCCTTGTGTAGGGTGAATCAGGGCGACTGTCCCAAGCCCCGCACTTTGGGGGACCCCACGCTTCGATAAAATCAGGACTTTCCTGATATTTAGCCTTTTATCCCGACCGACATACGATCGTTGCTCCACCCCTTAGGTGGTCTGAGCCCCAGGGATGTGCTAGCAAGGAGCATTTTCCATTGCAAGGAAAGTATGGGCACTCTCCTATTGTGGTTGGCCTCTGCCTACCCATGCAGGGACCAGCCAAAATCTGGCCCGAATATATTTTCCCTTTAGTACACCTTCTTCGAAAACTTGCACAATGAGATGTTCAACTGCCATAATTACTAGTAGGCAGCATCTAAAGAGAATCTCACAGACTTTAAAGAACAAACAATTCTCAGAGCTCTGAGCAGGATGAAAAGAATCTTGTCCATCATTCCTCGGTCTTTTGAAAACCTATATAACCCTCACCTATTTGTTCTGACTGTCAAAGAAACAGACCATAACTTTCCTGAGAGTGTCACAGTCCCATTTTAGTCATCATGATCCCAACTGCTTTGAAGTTTTATCAGGCTCTCCTGGATACAGTCTTGCCACACTATCATCATAACAACTTCATTTAGCAGTGCTGTGTGACATCCATCTGCTGTAATGTGGCTGCCGCTGTTGGTTCCTGGCTGACAACTTCATCTTTTGCCTCGAAGTGGGGAGAAAAAGAAAATACACAATAGAAGAAAACCTTGTTCCAAGCATGATGTGAAGATTTAGGGCAAGATACACTGATAAATGTTTCCCTTCCTTGTATGCTCATTTCAGCCTTCTCAGTAGCACTCAGTATTTGGCAGATGGTCTTGATACTTTATGATATCCTCTCCGGCATCTGGACTAAGACTTTGGAACAATCACAGAAGAGATTTCCCCCCACGAAATCCTTACCAGGTTTTACACAGACCATAAAGCATGCTGGCACAGGCCTAGGTGCTTAGCTAATGAGGCTATGGTGTCAAATACCCAGCTCCTGGGCCAGATCTGGCACACTTGATGTCTTTATGTGGCCCATGTGGTGTAGTAAGCTCTTTGGGGCAGACGACATTTTTTGTTTTGTGTTAGTACAGCGCCTAGCACAAAGGAGTCCAGGTATGTGACTGGGGCACCTAGACGCTACCGCAACACAAAGCATTCATAAGATTCTCCCGAATTTAAGTTTTCATTTAAGAATAAAAACATGTTCCTTGCCTTTATAGCTGCAAAGGTCACCTTCCAAATGGGAACTAAACGCTCAGCAGCTTGTTTAGAAACACTGGGGTCTGAATCTCATTTGCATGAAGGCCCCTTTCCACCAGCCAGGGCATTAGAATGGGAGTACATCATTTACATCCACTTTACTGCTCATTACATGGCCTGAATACTGCTTCAGTGTAAGTGAGAATCAGACCATGGTCACTGACCAGGAGCACACCAGATTAAAAGGCATAGCTAAGGGCTTGTCTACACAGGAAAGTTAGCATGCAATAAGCTAGGTTGTGAATTTAAAATGCCCTAGCTACTCTGCACTCATTCCCCATTCCTTCCTTTAGATAGTTCGAGAAGAAACACGAAGGATGGTTCAGTGTGTGAAGATGCAAAATTGGAAGGAAGAAAGAAAATACAGAAAACATTCAAAATAATTCAAGTGTCAAAAGAGAAAATATATAAATATATATAAAAGGCTCCATTTTATGTGTGATTTTAAAAATCAGGGTTATGGATAAAGTTGCAGCACTGTGGGTGTTTTGGATGAATATTCTGAATTGCTGTAGGTTAGAGTATGGATTATTCAAGAGCTGGAAGACAAAGTCATTGGCTGAAACCAAAGAGACCAGTGGAGAAATGAAGGCTAATAGAATCACATTAGATGGGAAGGAAACTGCATATGAGGGTAAGAAAGAGAAAATAGAAGAAGAATATGAAATATGAGTTGTGGGGCTGGTCTTCTCTACAGGGAGATCGACACAGCTGCAATCCGCTTGACCCCGGTACTCCAGCTCTCCGAGAAGAGTAAGGGAAGTCGACCAGAGTGTCTCCTGTCGATGCAGGGCAGTGAAGACACCGTGGGAAGTCGACCTAAGCTACGTCGATTCCAGCTACTTGAAGACAAGTCCTGAGGAGGCCAAAGGGGCAGAAGACAAGAGAGGGAAATGTTTCATTAAAACTGGACCTTCGCTGTCAAATATTTGTAATGCACTTGCAGGAATAGTTGGCCCATTACAGAGGCTGAGGCCAGAGGTAAATTTCTATAAATACATCCTGATTCAGATCCAGATATCACCAGCATCCAGATCCTGGGTCTGTGTCCAGGTCACTTTCTTTGCTTAACTGAATGAGAAAAGTTATCTGTTCATGGAGAAGAAGGATCAATAGACAGAGGAGGATTGATAATAAAGAAGACTGAAATGCGCTGGCGAGAGCTGATGAACTACACAAGATTTAAACTCAGAAAGAAAGTAGAATTACCAAGCATTGTACTAGGTGAAATACCATAATCTGTATAAAAACGGGGATGAATAATGGGAAGATAGGAGGGGGAAAATGTCTTTTGTGAAGGCACAGCTATAATTACATCAGCAAGCAGTATACAGGCTTGCTAACCTTTATATACTGCATGTACAATTAGACAATGCTATTTCATTCTTCTAATCCTTCCTCACTACAATTACCATCCAAGGAAAAGCAGTTTAACAACAGGTGTTATTGTAAAATGTTATAGTGAGAAGATGTTATTGAGATGACTAAAAACCTTGTTCATGATGGCTACAGTTCCCTTGGGGCAGAGCTAATTCATTGCAAGGTCAATATCCATAGAACGCTGCAAATCTTTCTCACAAGATTACACAAGGAAACACACACACGATGCCCACTGAAGTCAGTGCAATCACTTCCATTGGAATTAATGGGCCATGAATCAAGGCCCCATTCTACTCCCATCGAAGTCATTGCAAACCTCCCTTTGACTTCACTGACAGCAGGATTCAGCCTCATGTATGCATAGATTAGGTGAGTCAATGGGAGTTAAGCACCTAACTCACTTAGGGACTTTTGTAAATCCCACTGAACACCTATCTGCATCCACAGGCACCAAAATACCCTTGTAAATCTGTCCCCTACTGATTAACTGTTACTAATGGGAAAGCTTTATAATGTCAGGTGACACGCTAGGAATAGCAGAAAATAGTTTCTCCTACAGTGCTATATTGCACTGTTTGGGCCATTTCCTCCAGGTGCTTTGTACCACCCTAGGATAAGTCAAATGTACAACTGCTCTGCATTGCCAGAGTGGCCCAAAGTAGTCTGAGCATATAGGTGAACCTGGCTAATTTTTTATTAATGTATAGGCAATTTTATATCACTCGGTGTAGCATCTAGGGGTCTATTATTGCTTTTATTGAAAAGCTTGCATCGAGACAGAGCCATATAAGCTAAACATCCAAAGATATAAATATGTTCTTTGAAATGACTAGTAGCATCTTGGTGGAAGGAATAAAAATTTTTTTTTTTTTAAATTATGTCTCTCAACATTTAAACCAGCATTACTGTAATGCCACTGTGTGTAAAATGGATAGGCTGATCTTCCATAGTCTAAATAGTAGGGTTATAAATGAACAGAATTTTATACTTTTTTTTTTATTGTTTATGTATCACAGCCTGCTGCAGTTAATCACAGGTTAGATCGCCAGCCACAAGTATTAGAAATCTTGATCATTTATACTTAAGCAATGATGAAAGAGCAGCATCAGAAACTATGCTTATTCACATTAACTTTATAATGAGACTAGTATTGAATTAGGCTGCTAGTCTATGAAATACAGAAGCAATTTATAGCAAAGTTGAGCAAATTGTGTCAAAGGATAGTAGATATAACTTAATATTAAGATGCTAGCAAAAGTACTCATAATCAAGTTGAAAATCCATGCACTTGAAGTATCCTTGAGAAAGTTATTGTGATTATTGCACAATGATATTTATTCTGTATAGTTAGTATAGTAATTTCCATATTATTTTAATGAGTTGCTACTGTTCATCAAGGCAAAGATTAAAAACAGTCAGATGACTGCATACTATTAAGAATGAGTCCTGAAAAACTGAAGAAAAAACAACCCTGTTTTGACACTAACTAGACATTAATTAATGGCCCATGCAGTGGATTGCCTATGAAAATACATAGTATGCTAACAATGGTACAAGAATTCTCTTTATGGTTGTTGTAGCAAATGCCATTTGTTGCTTATTGGAAGATGGTGTCAAAAAGCAAATCATAACAGGTGATGGAAATGTGCAAGCACAACTTTATATGAATGCTATTTAAAAAAAAAACAAAAAACAAAAAAAACAGCCATGGCTAACATACCAATCAACTGCAGGTGACAGCTAAATGATGTTGGGGAGTGGGTAGGAAGAGACACAAAAAATAATTTACCATCCCATGCACCACTTTTCCCACCTGTGAAATGGGCACAGTGATAGTTCCTTTTGAAAGCACTTTAAGGCCTACAGCTGAACAATACTGTATAAAGAGCTCAGTAATATTTCTTTTTATTTACAGAAAAGGAAAAGTTCTATTACCATATCTGAGTATTTCCAAGGGAGGACCCTAGGAGTTACTTGTATGTGACAGGAGAACATACCCTGGTATTTTTTCAAGAGCTAAAAAAATACTGTTAAATAGCACTTTGCCTTGGAAGTGAGATGTCTGTGACTCAGCAGAGAAAGACAGAGACTGTTCACATCAGTATTTATTTTTAGTGCTGAGAACAAGACAAATAGGTATTAGTTGGCTTTGTGAGGAGAAGAAAGGAAGGATAGTCCCACCATGTTGCTCAGTATTTTCATGTTGTTATCCGATAATGCCAAGAAGCACTGGCATTGTGCTGTTTCTTATGTGGTCCTGCCGTGCAATACCATGGTCAGCCACTCTGTATTGTAGCAGCAATAATCGTTCTGCCCTTTCACCAACATTAGATTGGCGCCAAATAACCTGCAGAGTCTGTTTGCTTTGCGATTGAAAATTTTTTATTATGTTTGGGACTAAGATTTGATTCACACTTTCACGATAGCTGGGATGAGATGTCAGTGAGATACAGAACAAGATACAAGAAAAAGGTGCACTAAATCTGTTCAAGTGTAACCCCATCTTACTTTCCCAGAATCACGATTACTATCCCTCTCTTTCATCAAGGTATTCTACCGATATTTTTGCAAACCCCAAACATTCAAAAACAATGAATTAGCTCCCCAAGGTATTTTTAAAATCTCATGACTTCTAAAGAAATAAATGTTGGTCTTTACATTTGTCTTCTCGCTTTTGAGACATTAGGGTTCATGTTTTCAAGCTTCTTACCCTAACCACGAAGGCTAGAAAAAGTACTGCTGTGCCTTTTGCTCTTTACATAACATACGAAATATGAAGACATTCCACAGGCACCTTAGGGTCATAGAAGATTAGGGTTGCAAGACACCTCAGGAGGTCATCTAGTCTAACCCCCTGCTCAAAGTAGGGCCAACCCCAACTAAATCATCCCAGCCAGGACTTTGTCAAGCCAGGCCTTAAAAACCTCTAAGGATGGAGCTTCCACCACTTCCCTAGGTAACCCATTCCAGTGCTTCACCATCCTCCTAGTGAAATAGTGTTTCCTAATATCCAACCTAGACCTCCCCCATTGAAACTTGAAATCATTGCTCCTTGTTTTGTCATCTGCCACCACTGAAAACAGCCTAGCTCCATCCTCTTTGGAACCTCCCTTCAGGTAGTTGAAGGCTGCTATCAAATCCCCATCAGTTCCCTCAACCTCTCCTCATAAGTCATGTGCCCCAGCCCCCTAATCATTTTCATTGCCCTCCGCTGGACTCTTTCCAATTTGTCCATATCCTTTCTGTAGTGGAGAGCCCAAAACTGAACACAATACTCCAGATGTGACCTCATCAGTGCCGAATAGAGGGGAATAATCACTTCCCTTCATCTGCCGGCAATGCTCCTACTAATGCAAATATCCAAGTTTATTAAACATATATAACATACAAAGTCTAGCTACCTATATACATCTAGCTGCTGTGCTAAGGTTCTTGCATCTCCAGAAAGGTAGAGAGGGCCACTAAAAGTCTCACAAATTATTTAAAGGGATATTACCCAATTGCTACACTACACTTTACTGCTAAGAGTCTCATATAATCATATGACTCCATGATTTGGGGCTTTTAGGCAATTGCCAGATATTGTAACACTTGCAATGATCATGGGAGTTGGCAACGCTGGTCCCCTCCTAGTTGCTGCCCTCACTTCTGTAGGGCAAGTTAAAAAGAGCAACACATGAATCTATACTAACAAACAGGACATGTAATCAGTTGGCCACATTGTAATTTTCAATTTAATGTTAATACAAATGAACACATTTATTATATTACAACAGTCACCCAAAATTCAACCAATTCCATTGGTGTCTTGGTTTACATTGTATACTCTATTTGGAAAGAGACCCATATAAGCAAAAGATTCTATGCCCAACTAGTCCTACTAAAGAGAGCTAGGGCTGAGCCAGTATATTGTGCACCAAATGTATCTACAGTGGGTTAGCTGGTTTGCTGCAGGGTGGAGGGCTGTGCTGCTGATTTTTACATGGGCACCCTTTAGATAGATCACTTTTGTACCCAAACTGGACATAACCTGCACTCAGAACCAGCCTGCCAACAACAAGAAAAGAACCTGTAATAGAGGACAGGGCAATAAGTAGTATTCAGGTTTGTAAGTCCTAAAGCTCTAGTTCATGAAGTTATTCAGGGTACTTGAAGTCAACAGACTACACATCTGCTTAAACTTGTAGTCATGCTGAAATACCTTCCTGAATTAGGGCCTAAACACAATCTCAGACAACATTGTACTCTAGTTCAACAAAAAAATCCCTTTCACTTTAATTGCTGACATCCAAATCAACTTGCACAGGTAGAGTAATGCATGACAAATATATTCTTAACATTTATTTTCCCTAAAATGTGATTTCAGTTTTTCTTTGAAAATTCTCCATTTCCATTATTAGAGAGAGACAAGGTGGGGGAGGTAATACCTTGTATTGGACCAACTTCTGTTGGGGAGAGAGACAAGCTTTCAAACCACACAGACTTGAAAAAGAGCTGTGTGTGGCTCAAAAGCTTGTCTCTCTCCTCAACAGAAGTTGGTCCAATATGAGATATTACCTCACCCACCTTGTCTCTATAATATCCTGGGACTGACATGGCTACAACTATAGTGAATTCAAATTTCCAATAAGTCTTTTTAAATAGAAGGATAATCCTTCAGATACAATCACTCCTCTGATTACTCTCCCTCTTGTGTATTCTTCTATCCTCAGCATTCAGAAGAGTTACCGCATAAAAACATAAAATTAACAATAAACATGTACAACACTCATGGGTGTCTGGCTCCAAGTTTCTATTTATCTAATCAACACTCAGCTCCCCAGCTGAAGCAAGACATAATATTTACTTACCATAAACAATCCAATTTAAACACCATTTAGATTTCTTTGTATTCAAAGCTTTATTTTTTTTACCCTCTCCTAACTTAATGGGAATTTATTTTCTTTTCTGCTCACAAAAATTCTCCATGGAACTCAGTCAAATAAAATGGCTACCCCTTGACTTCTCTTGACCCTTCCATACCCTAGTCCACATATCAACAAGGTAACTTTAAAGTTATTAATGTGTTTAATCAGGAGTAGCTCCCACTGGAGCTAATGGAACTGCTCATATGCTTAAGTCCTTTGCTGACCCAGGAATTTAATGGCTTAAGGGCCATCTAGAGTTGAAAGAGCCAATTTGGACATCATTTTTAAAGAGTGAAACCCTCTGAAAGTTTTCACATCATGTTAATGTATGTTTCATTGAGCTGAAATTATTTTAATTTAACTGGTTTGACAGTAGGTTCCTGATTTTCTCCTAAATGAAAGAAAAAATGAACAGTTGTGTGGTTAGGACTTGTTAGATGCCAGAGAGTGGGCAACGTCCAACCCATCATCCAAAAGCAGTTGCTTTTCCACCCAACAGATATTCTCCCAAATCCGTACCTTGACATTCAAATGCATTCATGGCCCTTTCCTACAGGGTCAAGAGATGAGGAGCTCTGACTAAGACTGAAATTAGTGCTGCTCAGTGGGCGAGCCACTGTAAGTGGTGAGGAAAATGGTGTCCTACACTAATCTGAGAACAGCCAGAATAGCCTACATACTCTCCAGAGACCCAGGGTGAAATCCTGCCCTCACTGAAGTAACTGGCAAAACTCCTATTTACTTCAACAGGGTCAAGATTCATCCCTGAGCATATGGTCTTCATGGAGCATTATTTCTACTAACAATGAGAACGAATCTTGTTCTCTTGTAATTGTTCCCAAAGATGATCCTCCAACATATCTAGAGAGACCCTGTTTTTTCAAGCATACTACACTATGATATGTTCCTTATTCTAAAGATCCAGAGAATTAATCTTCTGCACCAGGTAATCATGTAGGCTCTGCAACTTTCTCAAAGAAGAAATAAAATGTGTTTAAATAACTTTGCAAATGTGGCCTTTGATCTCAAATTCCTATTAGGTTCTATTACCCCAAATAGAGATGTTAATAGCTCCCCTGGGCACCGTTATCTAACACATAAATGGAAACAATATATTGTTTTACTGTCTCCCTGGAAGTATTCGTCCCCCCCCCCCCAAATCTCCATTGGAAAACCATTCAGCAATTCCATGTCTCATCATTATAGCTTCAATTCCATGGGACAGTTGGTTAGATAGCTGATGACAAACATCAACACTTAGTTCAAAAAGGAGATGACAAAAATGAAATAAAGTGCAAATCTCTCTATTAAACCACATTCATTCATCAGCCCTAAGTAATAGTGTTTCTACTCCACCTACTGTACCTAGATGGATAGCTGCTTGTTTTGTTTTATGCAAAACAAGCAGAGGTTGGGAGTTTTAAAGCCCATCTTCATTTCACCAGAGGGACCTATCTAATTATTATAACTACACAAGCCAGTAATACTAATGAATTTCATTCTGCCTGGCACTGTAATTACCCATGGCTATTTGACAACATTCTACAGATGTTCTGTGAATTGCTTTGCAAACCTATTTCCTCAGATGTTCAATGTAATGAAAAGAGGGTTTTTACTTATTGGTATTGGGGGAAAGAATTTTTAATGAAAACACCACTTCTTCTGTATCTTTCCAACTAGAAGATTCTTTTATCCCTAGGTTAGGAACACTGCGAGAGTCACAAATCCTAGAACCTGTGTCACCTGCCCTCTGTCACTTATTAACATTCAGATATTTGTCACAGATTTGGTTGAAAAAGGAGGATTCTTGAAAAGTGATTCATATTGGAGCAAACATTGATATGCAAGGGACGCTTCTTTTAAACTGGGCTTGCACATTGAATAAGTAGCAGGCTGGTCATATGGTTAAGAGACTAGACAGGGAGATCACAGATAAATTACAAGCTCTGTCACACACCAACCTTGTGCAAGGCATTTAACCTTTCTGCACCTCCGATCCCCATCTGTAAAGTGGGGATAATAGTACTTCCTTTCACTAGACTTACTTCTCATATTTTACCAGGCAGACTGGAAACCAATGCTTCACATTTAGGTCCAAGTACGATGCCTGCAAATTGATTATTAGGACTATCAGCTGCATAGCTACATTTTGAAGTAAAAATTCAAATATCAATATTAGCGTCTGTTGAAAACTTTAATAGATAATGGTGACCTTGACAGCATCCCAGTGCAAGAGATTCACTGATATATGGTAGTATGTTTCAGCTGGCCTGTCCAGTTGAGTGTACCCCAACTCATTGATGTCATAACTTGTATCAAATGGGTGTCATGTGAGATATCCATAGAAAGCTAAAATCATACTGATCATTATTATTATTGTGTGGTGTATGAATGGAGAACATATTAAAAATTACAAACATGCTGTAAAGTTTGTCTGCCAGGCAGGGCTAAAGTTACCTCAGCCTAGCAAAATCAGTGTGATTTTGCCACCTTGAAACTATTTCCAAGGTATAAAGAGACAATGGAAATGCAATGTACATAGAAGGTAAACAGGATCATCAAGTCAACAAGGGCAGGAGAGAGCCACTTAGTATCGCAGCCTGGAGGAGACTGCAGGACACAGATCAAATTGCATTTTAGCAGGGGAAGAAACCAACATGAAACTTCCTTCATCAGGCGACTCCATGCCACCTTCCACACAGCTTGAATGATCTTCACTTTGTGGGGAGGGGTAACTGTCCGAAGAATCCATTTCAAGAGTTAACTGGACTATAAAAGAGAGAGGCAATGAACTCTAAGGCATCTTTCATCTAAGATGACAAAGGAATCAAGCACTTTGGACTTTGTGGAAGATCCTGACTAGAGGGGTGGTCAACCATCTTGCTGGAAGGTAGATTGGTAAGGAAACTGCCTTGAAAAAAAGCTTGTTGTGTTAAGCCTTAGCAAGTGTTTTCACTTTTATTTTATTGTAATCATTTCTAACTGGGGGGCATGGATCAATGTTCATGTTGCACCCCCCATCAGTACCCAGCCCAAGCTAGGGAAGCGAATGATCCAACTAGCGGACCAAATTTGGTGATGAATCCTGGTCATGTGCCACCTGAGGCACATATGCTAATAAGATTTATAACTCAATTTTTATATTTGACCGTAATTAAAATCCTATCTCCTTCTGTTAATGTATGTTTTACTTCTAATCCAAACCAACCCAGTACTGTGTTTGAATTAAAGTGAATGTTAAGTAGGGTTGCCAATTTTCTAATCACACAAAAGCAAACACCCTGCCCCCGCCCCTTCCCTGCCCCCAACTCACTCCATCCCCCCTCCCTCTGTTACTCACTCTCCCCCATCCTCACTCACTTTCACTGGGCAGGGCAGTGGGTTGGGGTGTGTGTGTGGGGGGTGAGGTCTGGGGCTAGGGGTGGGGCCAGAAATGAGAGGTCTGGGGTGTGGGGCCAGGGATGAGGGGGCTCGGGGCTGGAGCAGAGGTGCAGGAGTGGGTGTGGGCTCCAGAAAGGAGTTTGGGTGTGGGAGGGAGTTCTGACCTGGGGCAGAGGTTTGGGGGCGGCCCCTGGCTGAGCAGCGCTTACCTCACGCAGCTCCTGGTTGGCGGTGCAGGATGGCTTAAGGCAGGCTCCTTGCCTACCCTGGCTCCATGCAGCTCTCAGAAGTGGCTGATATGTCTGACTCCTAGGTGCAGAGGTCTGCCTATGCCCACAGGCGCCACCCCTGCAACTCTCATTGGCTGCAGTTCCCACCCAGGCCCCTGAGCCTCAGAGTTGGACATGCCAGATGCTTCCAGGAGCCGCACAGAGCCAGGGAGCCCTCCTTAGCCCTGCTGCACCACTAACTGGACTTTTAATGGCCCCGTCAGTGGTGCTGATCTGAGCCCTCAGGGTCCCTTTTTGACCAGGCGTCTCGGTTGAAAACCCTAATGTTAACTCCAGTTAAAGTGTCAAGTTATTGGGCATTGTACCTTTAACGGAACAAACAAACCTTAATCTCTTTTTCAATGGTCCAGGAGAGGGCTGGACATTGCAGAACACATGGCTTTGGGAAAATTTGGGACTTGGGGGCATGTTGGGGCCACCTTGCCAGGTGTAACCACAACTAGTGGAAGCCAGAATGTGGAAGTGGTGTAATAAGCAGGCCTCTGCAATCAGAGTTACTGAGTCGGTGCTGCTTAGCGCGCACACACACACACACACACATACACACACACACTATAAGTTTTAAACAAACAATTTAATACTGTACACAGCAATGATGATTGTGAAGCTTGGTTGAGGTAGTGAAGTTAGACGGTGGAAGAGGGTGGGATATTTCTCAGGGAATGTCTTATTAAATGATGAACTAGCACTGGACTGAGCGCTCAAGGGTTAACACGTTGTTGTTAATGTAGCCAACACAGCAAGCAGGAGGCTCCGGGGAGCAGCTCCAGGGCAGAGGGCAGGAGCAGCACATGGCAGTGGGCGGAGGGACAGCTGAACTGCCAGCAATTCATAGCCTGCTGGGCGGCAGCTGCACAGGGAACTCAGGGGAGCGGGGAACTGAAAGGGGGGCTGCCGCTCCACCCTGGTTCCAAGCACCCACCACTAGCTCCAATGAGCTGCTCTTTCTGCAAGCAGTGGACAAAGCAGGCGGCTGCCAAACAACGTTATAAGGGAGCATTGCACAACTTTAAATGAGCATGTTCTCTAATTGATCAGCAACATAACACCATCATTAACCGGACGACTTTAGGTGAGGAGTTACTGTAAAAAGTCATTTCAAACAGAACAAAATGCTTCATTTAAAATAAAATAAAATAAAATAAAAGCGTCCAGATAAAAGCTTTCTGGTTTGGTTTTGGTTTTGTCTTTTTCAACACAAACAATTTGGTGAAACAGACATGAATTCATGAAACGTTTGATGTTGCCAAATCTGCATTTTTCATCCAAAGTGTTTTGGACAATTTTTTTTTTTACCCAGCTCAAGCCAGATGTTTCGCTGTATTTACATAGAATCTCTGATCCTGCCATGATTTACACACATGCCATCTTTAAACAGATTAATAGTCCCCTTGAGTTCAGTGGAGTGACTCATGCTGAGACCTAAGCATATGCATAAATCTTTGCAGGATTAAGAACAACTATTTTATCCTTGTTAAACATACAACCACAAACCACAACTAGAACATCTAATCTTAACAAAGCTTCTCAGCCTGGTTGGATTGTATCCGCTCTCTCATTCCTGTTTTTATTGGTGAGGGAGCCCAATGCTAATTTTCATGTCTTGACCTTTCGGCAATTAAGGATCATTTTATTTACTTTTACAGACTGCAATAGTCTTTGCTTCTCACTCAGATTCTGGTATCTATTTTGTGAGCTCCTAAGCAGAAAGCTCTCTATAAACAAAAATTCAGGCCTGGAATATTAAAATAAAAGTTATTGACTATTGCCCCATGCCTGTGAGCTTCTTACTGGCTAAGTAAATAAACAAATAAGGCAAAGTAAATAACAGTGAAACAAAGTTTTCATCTTCAGGAAAAGTTGTGGTACATTTACAGAAGCCAGCAGGTAGAATGGACCTAATAAGTAAGTTATATACATTTTACTCCCTCACCAGATTATGCTTTTTGATATATTTATTTCCTTTCAGTTTAGAAAAAAAATGCATCCATACACAAGCTCTGAATGCTCTGCCAATTATTTAATATTAAAAAACCTAATATAAATTTTAATCAGCTTACCACCTCCACCAAGCAGCAGCTCTATATACATACAACAGCACATTGTCCAGTACTTCAGTCTCCCTTAACTCTCTTCAAAGACCAAGTGGGCCCTGCAACAGGACCTAAAAGTATTGTGTCACTTTCATAGTGTAACTAATTTTTTTATTTATTTATTCATAAATTTTAAAATCAAAAGGAAACACTGTGATCATCTAGTTTGACCTCCTGCCTAACACAGGCCATAGGACTTCCCTGAATTAATTCTTGTTTGAACTAGACCATATCTTTTAGAAAAACATCAAATTCGGATTTAAACTTTCCCAGTGAAGGAGACTCCACCGCACCTCTTGGGAAGATGTTCCAGTGGTAAATTACCCTCACTGTTAAAAATTTGCACCTTATTTTCATTGTGTTTGTGTCTAGCTTCAACTTCTAGCCATTAGATCTTATTATATCTTTATCTTCGAGACTGAAGATCTCTTTATCGTCAATTTTTTCCTTTCCCATGTAGGTCACTTTTAGACTGAAAAAGTCACCCCTTAAACTTCTCTTTATTAAACAGATTGAGCGCCTTGAGTCCTTGCTGCTGCTGCAGCTTTTATGGTATAGAATGTACATTTGAATTGAGAAATTCGGAAAGAATCTTCAAAAGTTGAATGTCTACACTACAAATTATTTTGGTGTGAATAATCCCTAGCCCGAGTGATGTAAATTATACCAACCTAATCGCCGGAGTGGACAGTACTATGTCTGTCACCCTATCTAACACCTCTTGCGGAAGCAGGAGTTAAGCTGATGGGAGAGCTCTGTCCCGTCGACTTAGAACATCTTTACCAGAAGTGCTACAGCTGTGTAGCTGTAGCTACTGTAGTGTAGGCAGTCTCAGTGTGGGTCTGTCTGGGCCATACTGCATAGTGCCATCTCTCTCTTGATAGCTCAGTGCTGGTCTGCTAGTCTAGAACTGTAGATAATGATACCTACCTGCCTTTGCAAAGCAAATGACAGGTGGTTAAAGGCCAACTGACGACAGTGGCAAGATTCTGGTATACTTCCATGGGCTTTGAATCAGACTCTTAAAAAGTAGATTATTTTTGTTAGTAACTTTACACACCACTGAGTACATGCTCAGCAGTTAAAAGAAAATGTCACACCATGTTCCTGAGAGAATGAATGGAAACTTTAGTAGTTAAGCCATTTCAAGTTTTTAACTGAGGATCACCCTCCCACAATATCTGAATACCCCAGTGACTGTCCTTAAGAACTTGATTCTTCAACCTTTTTCAGCACACACACTGAATTCAATCCAAATTCCTTCCCTGATTTTAGGTGCAACCCCTGTAGCCATACCAGCAGTCAAATCCAAATGGTAGCTTTTAAAAAGACAACTGCCTCAAGTTTGTAACACAGACACAAAAGTCCACAACTAATTGTCTTGCAATAATGCCAAGAAACTGGTTTTGAGTTTACATGTAAAACTAAAATATAGATCGGCTGTGTTGTTTTAACTCCAGGTCTGAGCCCACTGTGACTTGCATCATTTCAGCTAGATGACACAGTGTTTTGTTTTACCCTAAACTCCTTAGATATACCGCAATTTCACCCGAATTTTTTTTTTTTTTAAAAAAAGAGTTTGCAAATGTAACCCATATTCCTTCAGACCCCTACTAGGGGCAGTTGGGCCACATACAGAGAGTCTGAGGAGTCTGCCACAGTCTTAATTTAGACAATAGAGGTTGCAGGTTCTATGTCCACTGTCGACAATCCCCAGAGGGGTGCGGTGTTACACATACAGCATGCAGTTAAGAAACCTTATGTGAGTAACGGTGTCTGTGCATTTTTTGATGCAAGGATGGAGTGATCCATGAGAGGAAAACTTCTATTTTTAAAAGAATTACACAATTGCTATTTGGGAATGAATATAAAATCTAAGCAAAAACAAAAAAAACAAATCAGAACTTGGAGATGTTTGGGTTACATACTTCCCCTAGCTGAGGGGGCACGTCCCGAGCTTCAGTCTTCCTAGCTGAAATCTTGGATGAGCCCCCACTTGCTGCAGTGCCCACCTCTGAAGTCTACACCGCAGCCCAGTGTAGACAGCCTGTCGATACCTGTAAGGAAGTCTCCAGGGGGTGAGAGAAAGGCTGGTGGGAGGATGAGGTTGGCTGACCAGAGGAGGAGAGGGAAGTTAGGATGATCGTTCGATGAAGGGAGATCACAGGCTCCCCAGTTACGTGAACAAGCCAGCTCCATACTTGTCAAATCTTCACAAGCATGGGATAAGGCAGTGGGAGGGCCACAGGAGGTGGGAGCTGTGCGCCTGTTTTATATCCTACCACACAATCAGCTTAACGATCAAGGCGTTGGAGCATGGGCTGCCACTGGTCCTGACCCCTTACTCACTCATACGGGTGGTAATACCATTGACATCAATTTGTACTGGTAGGAGGAGGAGGAGAAGGAGAAGAATGAGGCAACAGAGTGAGGCTTGGTAGGAGTCATCATAAAGACTCTGATAGTACTCCGAGTGCCAATGAGTTCGATTTGGGTGCAGGAATAGAAAGGCAGGTAGGAGGAGAGAGAGAAAAAAAATGTAATTGGAATAAAGAAGGAGTTGAGAGAAGAACAAAAGCTAGAGGGAACCTGCCCTAGGGCTGGGATGGACTTCAGTATAGAAGCTATCATAATTGGTCTCCCATCTTCAGTGTCTGTGGGTCACACTTGTGGTACATAGATAGTGTCCTCCACTCCTACATAGCCACCACACTTAACTGCCCAGTCCTTTATATCCACTTTTCTCCAGCTTCAAAGAGGGGGGGCTGTTTAGGTGGGGGAGCAGGTGCTTGTAGCGACACTCTGCAACTCACGCAGCAAATTATCGCCTGTTGCAGCCGCACATTTCCATCGGACACTTCCACTCCCACCAGAGAGCAGAACCATGTGCAGTGGGGAATCCAATCAATGAGCAGCACAGAAGGGGAGGGTACACCACAAAGGAATGCTGAGGACTATGGGATGGGGACTGGGCTTCCCTGCAGGTTCTAAAGCTCCACATGGTTAGAAGGCCACATCCCCTCCCTATTCCCCACTGCTGTTAATCCCACTCCTAGGATGGGGCGGGGCAGGAATATCCATGCCTGTCATCATGTACATTTTTTGACATAGGATTTTTCAGTAAGAGGGCAGGCAATCTTGCCCAGTGGATAGAGCACTAGACAGACTCAAGTTCTATTTTCGTCTCTGCCACTGACCTGCTGGGTGACCTGGGGCAGGTCTCTTCTCTTCTCTGTCTCTCAGTTTCCCCATTTGTAAATCCAGAATAATGATCTCCGTTGTAAAGTGCTTTGAAAGCTATTGATGAAAGATGCTAGGTATTCTACAGCCGTATGAGTCTAATGGACGGACTGGGATCTCACTCATAGCAACACAGCTCAAGCGAAGTCAAAGGCGTTATATCAGGGTAAAATGGGTGTGAAATCAGAATCTGATGGAAAAAGCAGCTTTTGCAGTCAGCAAAGCCTCATCTTCACTTCAACATCATCTTAATCAAATGCAAAAAAGCCATATATGGCTACCTACACTCCAATGCATTTACCCGTTTAACTGCTATTAATTGCTAACATGTATATTACCAATTAGTTACGTTATAATCCCATAAATCGATACCTTTTTATTGTACTATAACAGTTTTGCAATCATTACAAACAGCTATAGAAAGAGCTTTTTCTGGTGGGAATTAAAATGGAAACAAAACAAAATAAAATCAACAGTGTTTGAAAGGCAAAACAATGTAATATTGTAGAGAAAGCAGAAAAGAAACTACTTGTCCTGCTGCAAGCATTTTTGCCCATAAATCCAATCTATCTAGGTTGACCTACATCCATTACCATCGCTCCTGGTTAAAATTCCTTTCAAGGTTTTGAAAAAAAAATGAAATATGTATTAACTTCAAATGGAAAAATATCAAACCCTAAACTGTTTAAAGCATTCAGACCATTAAGCTTCTCCTTCTATCATTCTTTCCAATTTCTCTTCAGTCCTGATGTCTTTCTGTTGTCAATTTAAATCATTTTATTTTATTTATATTTTAAAGCAAAAATGCCTCGTTGTGTGCATACATTTTCTCTACCAGCTGGTATCCTAATGCCTTCCAAATGTCACTGACAGTCAACAGCAGCTTTTTATAACCCAAAACACTTGCTGCAGGTGTAGCAGATACTGTCATTATTCTGATTGCAAATTAGCTCTTATTGGAGATTTCCAGCTCAGCCACATGGCAAGCAATACTCTTAGATAATAGCAAAGTAAAGTAACCATTCCCCAGGGACCAATGAGGGAAAGAAAAGGAAAAAAAGGTGAAAATTAATAAGCACCAAAAGGCAGGTACCAAACTATTTCAATCAAGTCAATTGCTCTGTCTCTTAGGTCACCTGCTTGAGTCAATTCTAATCACACAATATTCCCAACTCTTTTCAATTATATTAATTTGTTTTTTAGCCCCCTCAGGATGAACTCATCAATGATCCAAATAAATAGTATTAACAATAATCCTGCATGGCCACAAATGATAAGAATGGAAAGTTCCACTGCTCCATTTAGAAAAGTCTTGCCCTCAATCCATCCCATGCAGTTAAACAAACAAACAAAACAAACCACCATCAAATCACAAGTTTCACTCTGAAATGATACAAACTTCTAAGAAAATAGCTCATGGTTCCTGTTGGGACCACTTCTGCCAGATGTCAGGGTTCTGGGAAACCTTTTAGAAAATTCAGGCCATTGGCTGACACTGTTAACGTGTTCTCTCTCAAGTACACTCCCCTGTCAGTGAAGCTGATGGTCAGGAGGGTGATTTCAAAGAGATGCAAGATGAGTGAACATCCTTGCTACCAACACTCCTACTTAGAATAACCTGCTGTTGAGTCATTCTTCCGCTGTCATAGCAGGAATCTGGAGAAGGGATGTGAAGGCCTCTGTGTATTTTTCACATCTTTACAGTGTAAAGGTTTACGCTGGGTTGAGTAAGAGGAAGTGAAGGGGGTATCAGGCTTACAAATCCTTCATTTTCTGCCAGGTATACTACAGTAGCAAATAGGGTTGCCAGGTGTCCGGTTTTCGACTGGAAAGTCCTGTCAAGAGGGGACTGTCCAGTGTCCGGTCAGTACTGCTGACTGGACACCAAAAATCCAATTACCATATTAACCGCAATCGGCCTCCGCCACTGGCAGGGTGGGAAGAGCAGCTGGGGCTGGAGGAGGGGGGGGATCCTGATGCATGCGTATGGAGTTTGAGGAGCTGGGCCAGTGCCTGGGTTCGCCACCTGTGACAGCCCATTCCAACTGCTCAGCCTCCTGGAGCCCCAGCTTTCTCTGCCCTCCCCCCCGCTCCCCCCCCGCTCCCCAGTGAACTACAAAATAGTGTCCCATTTTGAAAAATTGGCAACCCTACTAGCAAATAGGTCTTTAAACCAGTGGGAACCAGGATTAACTCTGAGATTCAACAATTTGTTGACAACAAAGCACTTAAAAGCACATATTAAGGGCTTGTCTACATGAAAACTTAATTCAGATTAAGGCAGGATGTGAATTTAAAGCATAGTAGCTATTCCAGAATAATTCTATGTGTGGACAAGCCCCAGGGATACTGCCAAACTAACTCAGATGAAGGTGCCCAGGTTAGCCTAGCCCAGGTTTGAGCAGCAAAGCCTCCTCACTGGTGATGCACTCTCACGTGTCTGTCACGAGCAATCCTAGGGCACGGTTTTTGTGCTGCAATAAGATGAGCTGCTCTGATTCTTTCCCAGTGAATTATGGGGCAACGTGTCTGCCCTTCTGGGCACAAGGAGGGGAAACTGTGGGAAGGCACTGGAGGACTATCAGCACATGAGTGTTTTAGCTGGTGTCCTCACTGCAAAGTGGGAGGGTTACCAGCCTGAAAGAAAGTGGCACCCAGGCTCTAGCCTACACCCCCAGTAAGGCCAGCTTACTGGGGGTGTAGCTAGTCTGGGTTTAAAAACACCACTAAATTCAGGTGAGAAGCTTGATGTGTGCATAGGAGAGGGGTTGGGGCAACATGCAAGTAAGACCCTGAGTTAACTCTGCAGTGAAGACAGACCCCGGGTGCTTTGCTGAAGGGGGGCCTAAGGAGTAGGAGAAACCAATCTATTCTCTCTCTCTCTCTCGTCCTTTGCTACAAATATCACAATCTTCTATCAAATTATCTTAAAATATTAGGAATCTTTTACACAATAGTACCAACATTTACTTTCACTGTTAACCTTGAAATAAGAAATGTGTAGGAATGTCTGTGGGATTTCATTATCTGTTCATTAAATATTCACTGTTAGCTCACATATTGAACATTTGTTTTTGTTATATTGTTACTAATTTCACTACTTTATTAAAGTGGCTCTCAACCTTTCCAGACTACTGTACCCCTTTCAGGAGTCTGATGTGTCTTGGGTACCCCCAAGTTCACCTCACTGAAAAACTACTTACGTACCAAATCAGACATAAAAATACAAAAAAGTGTCATAGCACACTATTACTGAAAAATTGCTGACTTTCTCATTTTTACCATGTAATTATAAAATACATCAATTGGAATATAAATGTTGTACTTACATTTCAGTGTATAGTATATAGCACAGTATAAACACATCATTGTCCAAATGAAATTTTAGTTTGTACTGACTTCACTAGAGCATGTTATGTAGCCGGTTATAAAACTAGACAAAATATCTAGATGAGTTGGTGAACCCCTGGAAGACCTTAAAGCAGTGGGCGTACACTAATATATCCCTCGTACAAATAAGAACCAAAGAGATTGCAATAAAATGCAGTAAGTTTGCCAAATACTAAAAGCTTTGCTATTTGAGAGGGCCATCAGATTTCTGCTAACTTTGGAAAAAACAAATCAGACCCCCTAACAACCCATTAGCGAGCCATTGTGTTATCTAACAAGAATGGAATGAAGCTGCTAGAGGACAGAAAGATTAAATAGGGTGCAAACAAGATTACACTATGATTAGGGCTGATGCTATCAGTGACAATCACATTTTACAGACGCTACAGTCTGTGATCCTAGCAAATTTTCCAAACGTGGCCACCTCTCTCAATCGTCATGAGATCAGCATCTCCCTCTGGAGTACCTTGTGAAATCATAAAGCTGTTCATATTCTCTCTGCATCCGCTACCATTGCAATTCACAGTGTTAGCTCCTGAGTGTGCCACTATAAGAGTTATATATGATTGAACTTGAACAAGTTCTTCATCTCTAGCCTTCTCGCATCATAGCAACTAATATAAAAATCCATGACAACGACCTACAAATATCCACAAAGTATGAACATCAAGGAAGGAGAGATGCTTATTTAGCATAGTTCAAGTTTGCAGAACTAGTTGTAATGGGGATGAAATTCAGCAGAAAATTCATGCTGAATATTAGGAAAAAACTTCCTAAAAGCAAGATCTAGAAACAGAAATACCTAGTTCTCATACAACATTTTTCATCCCTGGATTGCAAAGGACTATATATATGGGAAAGTGAGGGGAAAAGGGATGAAGTGACTCACCTTAGGTCATGCAACAGGCCAATATCATAGGCAGGAAAAAGCCACCACCATGTTCTTTCAAGCTCCTCCTCAAAACAAACCTCTTCTGCAATCACAAACAAGAAAATACAATTTGATAACAGCTAAGCAGTGGAGAGCAGTTATTGCTACTATTGACTAAGAATAGTGTATCCTCTTACATTTAGTTGTTAGCCCTTCTACCCCACTTCATCCCAGCCTGCTTCTTTGTCTCCTCGCCTGTTAGGTCTTGTTTAGACTGTAAGATCTTTGAGGCAGCGATTGTCAATGATCATATATTTGTCTAGCACCTAGCACAATGGGGCCCAATCTGCTGGTGACCTGTTGTGTTAATTTTGATGGAATATATGGGCTCAAAGAGTCAGTGTAAGCATGATCCTGTAACTTTCCAACATTAAACAGGGTTAAACAAGGTTCAAGGTTTGTTCCAGAGACCTCAACCTGCTTAATACCATGGCAAACACAACATTTAAAAAAACCCACAACTTTTCAACCTTCTATTAGAGATATCGAAAAGAAGGAAAAGCAGTTAAAGCCTTTGAAATGTAAAATGAAAGCTTAAAGTTTAAACCTGCAAGTTACCTATGCCCCATGTTGCAGAGGAAGGTGAAAAAGCCCCCAGGGTCTCTGCCAATCTGACCTGGGGGAAAATTCCTTCCTGACCCCAGATATGGTGATCAGTTAGATCCTGAGCATATGGGCAAGACCAGCCCGGCTGATACCTGGGAAAGAATTCTATATAGTAATTCAGAGCCCTCCCCATCTAGTGTCCCATTTACAGCAATTGGGGATTTTTGCTACTGGCAGTCACCAGTGGACCACATGCCATTGTAGGCAATTTCATCATCCTCTCCATAAACTTATCAAGCTCAGTCCTGAAGCCAGTTAGTTTTTTTGCCACCCACTGATTCGTGACCTATAAAACTTAATCCAATTGCCTACCAACTTCCCTGCAAGAATCAACTTCAGCTTTGACACAATGAAAGGGAGGATGGAAAAGACCCTTAGAAGAGCTAAATCAGACACCTATCCCTGACAGGCATCCAACACTGTAATGCACCGGATCCGGCTCAAGACAGAACAACATGGTAGTGCATAACGGTTTTGTTGCCTCCTTGCTGTCCAGCATGAGAACTAAAACTAACTAGATTGACTGATGAACAGGTAGCATTAAGACCTGCAGCACTCAGTTTGCTTACAAAAAGGCTCAGGCAGCAAGCTTCCAGTCCGAGCTTTTTTGCAGTTATCAGTAGGCCTTACTTAATCGAAATAGCCCTCCAAAATCATCAATCCCAATCCTGTTCCTCATCCAAATTGATTTTAAAGTATACCTAGTGCTTATACAACGCTTTTCTCTGTAGACCTCAAAGTGCCACATAAAGCTGGGACAGCATTATTATCCCGCTTTGACAGGGTTTTATTTTATTTTTAATTTAATCAGACCCGTTATCACAGCATGCTAATGCATCTAGAAGTAGGAGAACCCTTCCCAATTCTAAATCACTAGCGCTCCCTCCCCAGCCCTTACAATATTCACTGGTCTGGAATTAGGCATGCATCTAGAGTCATGAACTTGGGTCTTCTGCACATTAGTGTATTAAGGACTTTACCCATCTCCAGTGGAAAAATTCCCATTCACAAAGGTTATGGATGGTAGGACCATATACAGACATTTTTCTGCTCTTTTTATGTAACTAGGCATTTCCATTCTGGCAGGACATCATTAGGGAAGATTAATCTGTATGTACAATTCACTATAAAGTTGCCTAACATGGCTTTATATCCTCAGCCAAAAATAGCATTTGGGACAAATATTAATTATTCCCCCCACTACCCTTACACATCCCCCCTCCCCCCGCAATAAAATGTTCATTGCAAGCAAGTTAGATACTTTGAGAAAGTACAGCTTTAAAATACCCATAATGTCCAAGGAATGAGAGAGACACATGCACACACAGTGCCTTAGGGGCGCAATTTTCTTAAGCATCACCTTCAGCTGCCATTACAAGCAGTAACAGTCTGATAGCAAATTTAAAAGTGATTTGCATTGTCTTTTCTCTAGTGATGCCATGCAGCTCTGGGATAAATTAGTTTCAGACACTTTGCAAGTAATTTTAAACATACCAGTCATAATAAACAAAACGTTATTGTTTATGAATGTTTTATGATATTATGGAAAAATCCTTCTTTGCTCAGACGATGGAAAGAATGGATGATTGTTGAAAGCTTTGGTACAATAGTAATCTGTAGTGTTTACTCACATTAGGTTAGGGTATTACAAGAAGTGTTTGTATTTATAACCCAGCGTTCTGTCTGAGAAAACAATATAAAACCTAAATACCTTAGTTTAACAAATTGGAAAGTTACTATAGTTGTTTTATTAAAATTAGAGTAGTTAGGATGCATTTAACAAACAAATGAAATGAAACACTATTTGCATGTTTGCTAAAAAATCAGCAGGAGTTGCAAGTATATAAAGAACAAATATGCAAAGCCATTAGGGCTTAATAAATGTCATACTACTTGATACACTTCATATTATACTGCTCTACAGCCAAAATGCTTCTGAAATAAATGTAGTCAAACTTTACTAATTCTGGGTCACTGAGAACAAAAATGATGCTTAAAATTGTTGATTGGCTCTAGTTTTCAAGATATGCTATTGGATCAGTATATACAACCCCTGACTTGGGAATAGCGGAGGATAAGTGAGTTATAAAGGGAAGGGATCTCAATTTAAACCAGAAATGACTAAAATACATCTTTGACTGGATCTATGAATAAATCTATGACTGGGTTTGGACAGTACTTGCTTTTTAGGCAAAACAATGAATGATGCAATCTGAAACTGGTATTGCGTCATACATGATATGAATTGCATCATGTTATTCCTAGAAGTCATGGAGGATGCAATCATATATCAGCTCTAGAAATCATACAGTGCCGTGCTCTCTTATTTGTCAGTGTTTGGCTAAACAGAAATGTGTCCCTTTGCAAAATCAAAGTGAGCAGAGATGCCTTGTACTTGTGTGAACAGTGCAGATAACTTCTGCTATGTTTGTGGTAAAGTGACTTTTGCATCACAAAAGCACAGTATAACCACTATGGTTAAGAAAGCCTATCACCTTTATTTTGGCTGCAAAATTGGAGGTCAGGACAAGAGGTGGGCCCCACACATATGCAACAAATCTTCGCCAGTGGTTGAACAGGAAAAGGAAATCTATGCCTTTTGCAGTGCCAATGATTTGGAGAGAGCCAACAGATCATACCAGCAATTGTTACTTCTGCATGGTGCCTCCAGTTGGGAAAGGTGTGTCAAAGAAGAAAAAGTGGACTGTGCATTATCCAAACATTCCATCAGCTATACACCCAGTACCCCACGGAGAAGGACTGCCGGTTTCTGATGCACCAGAATCATTCTCACTTGAGTCAGATGAGGAAGAGGAAAAGGATGAAGCTTCTGGTCCTGAACCATCAATGTCACAGGACCCACATTTTCTCCCATCTTCCTCCTCTGAACCACACCTCATAACACAAGGTGAACTGAATGACCTGGTCAGGGATTTGGAACTACCCAAGAGTAAGGCAGAGCTGTTGGGCTCCAGACTACAGCAGTGGAATCTCCTGGCAGGTGATGTTAGGGTTTCCATGTTCCGTGACCGTCAAAAGGATCTTGTCCCATTCTTCTTCATGGAGGGTGATCTTGTAGCCTGCAACAACATCGATGGTGTGATGGCAGCCCTCAACATCGTTCACGATCCAGATGAGTGGAGACTGTTCATTGATTCATTGAAGATGAGTCTTAAAGCTGTTTTACTGCATAATGGAAATGTTTTGCCATCAATTCCAGTTGGTCATGAAGCCCATATGAAGGAAACCTATGACAATATGAAACAACTTTTGAGGTGCATAAACTATGACCAACATCAGTGGCACCTTTGTGGCCATTTGAAGGTTGTTGCTCTCTTGCTTGGTCTGCAGACTGGATACACAAAGTACTGCTGTTTTCTCTGCGAATGGGATAGTCGTGCAAGAGATTCCCACTACATCAAGAAAAATTGGCCACTCCGACAGTTATTGAAGCCTAAGAGGAAAAGTGCTACTAATATATATTTTTAGAACCCAGAGAAAGTAAGGTACTCCGGTGTTTCTGTCCTCCAGAGCACACCCAAGTAGATTTGGTCTTTTATTGTAGAATCATTTATTTCTGTGGGTTATCAGAGGGCTTATAAAAATGAACCAGTTTCCCCTTTCTGATTCTTCTCCTCATATTCCTAAATAATCATTTGACTCTGAAAGTTTCTTTTCCTCCAGAAGAGACTCCTTTTCCCCCTTCCATTAGAAAAGCATAAAACCCTAACAGAAAGTGACCTTACTTCCCTTCACCCCCTCAAAAGGTTACATTGCAGTCAGTAAATAAAAATTAAGACTCCAGCATTGGCATTTAAGAAAAGAAAATTCTCATTTCTTCAGATAAACATTACTTGCCGCATCTGCGGTGAGCAGATACCAGGGGAAAGCTCAATAATTTGTATTCCGTATGTCAACATGAGTTTTCAGAGGTCACTTGCTGCATCTCAGGTACACACAGAGACACACCTCTCCTGCTGTCATGGAGCAGGGGGCATGGTTTCATTACCTGGATCAGCACCTGGAAACCTCATGACATTCTTCTGAAAGTAACTAGCTGAAGCCAAAGAATATGATGTTGATTTTCCGTTCATGGAGGTCACAGCGTAACTTTACGCTCTGTGTTGACGGATAGCTACACCACCTAGGAGCAGGGCCAGGTAATGTTCCTTTCTGCTCCTCCTTTCCTGCAATGAGGGAGTAAAGATATTTCGCTGCTGTCTGTGAAGCAGCTGTGTGTCCAGTCAGTTACTCTTGCTTCTAAGTAGGAGGATGGGATCAAGGTTCCTCGCACTTCCGATCCCTCTCCATCTCCTCCCTTCCCATAGGACAGGGAGCAGCAGGTGAGTGGATGCTGCTATCCTCCCCCAAAACAGTTACTCCCCATCTCAAACTGCAACGGGGAGGGGTGTCACTCATCCTTACTTCTCTAGGTCCTTGACATGGTGACTACATACCCCCAAAACAAGCATTAGGGAAGGAGGAGTTACATGGAAGAGCAGTAGATCAAGGAAGGGTACTAAAATATCTTTAATACAGCTTTTCAGAACAAAAGCCTCGCCTCTCATATAGGAGAGGAACTATGTCAGTGGCACAAAGAGTGGCACAATACAGCATGGTCTAGTCTCCGCTCCTCGCAGAATTTTATCCAGGAAACAGCTCTGGCAGCTCTGTCCTTTTATTTCCCTTTTGTGGATGAATCTCTAGGTAGGGATGCATCCGAAGAAGTGAGGTTTTTACTCACGAAAGCTTATGCCCAAATAAATCTGTTAGTCTTTAAGGTGCCACCAGACTCTTTGTTGTTTTTGTAGATACAGACTAACACGGCTACCCCCTGATACTAGGTAGGGCTTATGCTACTGCCTGATGTCACGGGGACATTCGCAAACAATCCCAGCTTCCCCTGCTGCCATGCAACTGTATCATTCTGACACAGACCTATTCCTGACATGCCCTTTAAAGCCAAAACCAGGACACTGACACTTATGGCTGTGGTTTAGAAGGTTTACTGAGCGCTTTCTGAAATTAATGGCCCCAAGCGGTAAGCATGCTGAGATACCAGTCCATTAAGGGCTCTGCAAGCAGCTCATTTTTAAAAAGGAATGGCTGGAAACTCCTGTGACAGCTGAATTGGTTGAGGTTTGTTTGGTTTTGAAGTACTCTGTAATGCAGTCAGCATCCCATTCCCTGATTGCTTTGTCCAGAACAGGACTTTGTTCTCTTGTGCTGTACATAGTGCCTCTGGCTATGGGCTAGAGCGCCAACAATTTCTGGACCAGATTCTTGATGGGTGTAAAAATCAGTGCAGCTCCAAGTACAGCACTGGACAAGAGTGACTTGAATGATTTACACCTGCTGAGGATCTGGCCCTATCTGTGTGACCAGCATCCTAAGTAATGTACGCACACTGTACTTGCTACACCAAAATCCTGCCAGGGTGTTTATCTGGGGTAACTGGTAGATCTGTTCAATTTGTTAGTGAATTTTAAGAGAACAAGACCCACCTACTCCAAAGTTGTGGAGTATTAAAAAGGAAGAACCCCCCACCCCCTTCCCCATACAACTGCTCACCAGATGTCACTGTCTCTTCATACAAACCCATGTGAAAAATTAAAATCCATCAGTAGGAAAAAATAATAAAAAGAGGAAATTCTGGAAACAAATATACAAGACAGAATCTCAGGCCTTGGCTACACTTACCAGCTAGTTCGACGGCTGGAAATCGAAGTTCTGGGTTCGACTTATCGCGTCTAGTCTGGACGCGATAAGTCGAACCCGGAAGTGCTTGCCGTCGACTGCGGTACTCCAGCTCGGCGAGAGGAGTACCGCGGAGTCGACGGGGGAGCCTGCCTGCCGCGTGTGGACCAAGGTAAGTTCGAACTAAGGTACTTCGACTTCAGCTACGTTATTCACGTAGCTGAAGTTGCGTACCTTAGTTCGAATTGGGGCGGGTAGTGTAGACCAAGCCTCAGTTTGCCAGCAGAATTTTAAGCGCGAGGCTTCAAGGTTTGTCTAATATCAAAGTGCTTAAAAGCCTTTTGTAAATACACTGCGACTGGGATTTATTTTAAAGTTAACTGGACATGCTTCTGTAGTAGGGTGACCAGACAGCAAATGTGAAAAATCGGGATGGGGGTGGGGGGTAAATAGGAGCCTATATAAGAAAAAGACCCCAAAATCGGGACTGTCCCTATAAAATCAGGACATCTGGTCACCCTATTCTGCAGGGTTTGTTTTCCTAGGCAAGGGCTGGAACTTTTGATGCCATCAAATCAGAGCAAGGGCTTGGGAATTCCAGGCAACATGGTGATGAATTGGATAGGGTTATGTGTACCACTGCCCTCTGGTGGCTAGAATCAGAACTGCTTCAGGGTGCTGACGTTCTCCTTTAGCTTAAGTGCCAGGATGGTCTGTGCTTTTGGAGCACAAAATCGTGAGTTCTATTCCCACTTTCTCTATGCAGTTTCAGTGGTGACAGCTAAAAGATGTCTGGATCTTGAATTCTGACAATTTAAGAGTTTCTTGAATGAAGGGCATAATACCTCAAAAACCCTGGTGACAAAGTTCATAGACGGTCATGGATTTGTTACACTTATAGTCTGCACTGTCTGCCTCTTCCTTGGGTAGGAATCATTCACAGTCTCATTAAAAAAAGCTTAGAAGTCCAGCAGGAATGGACTGATTGGATATTTGAATCAGGCATCTCTGCTGTAGCAGAATCAGCAGCCTTTCAGCATCATAGGAACATAGCCAGTCTCCAAGCCAGCATTCTCATCTAGTTGATGCAGACATTCTTGTTCTTTCATTTAATTCCATTTAGAGGATTTTAATGTCACTTTTACTAGTCTCTGTGCACACACAATTAAGAGACTTTAGCTGGTAATGCTGCTGCTGGGATACTGTCTGGCAACAGATGAAGTAATCACATAACGTCAGTTCTCGATCAGTTACATGAATTGCCGGGGGGGGGGGGGGGGGGGAAAAGGTGCTTTAGCTTTAAGATGCTCTTCTGAATCTCCAAACCCTTCAGAATCTCAGTCCATTTTCTCTTGCTCAACCTTGCTTTCCTAAATGCAATCTGAGACTATCTTGCGAGTCTCTAAAAATGCCACCCTGGGTGGCCATTTCTCCAGACTGAGTATCGTCCCTGAAGCCTCCTGTCCAAAAGATATTGAGGCATTACTATCCTTCCTTTCACTCCTTAAATGAAAATGGGACTTTTGTCATAAATACTATTCAGGAATGCCAGCTTCTATGGCTCATAAGGTATATGGTATTAGACAATCCCAAACAGTCAAAAGCGAGAGAGTCAGGCTCCCAAAATCATGAGACTGGTTTTAAAAAAGCACCACCTGATTTTAATATATAAATGATACATTTTAGGGTCTTTATTTACCTTCTACTTTTTGAGCCTTTAGGATTCAAGTTTAAAAGCTTTTCTCTGCAACCTTGAAGGCTAAAGCCTTACTTTTTAAGAAAAATGAAAGCTGAGATTCTCATATAAAATCATAGGACACCAGGAGATGGGGTTTGGTGTAAACACCAAACATCACAATACAATCATTGTAATTAGCAATGTTGAGCCACAAGTGAGTGAGCATCGCCTTTTCCTCTGACCCCCTGAAAAAGGAGGAAGGCAATTGACTCAGAGGTGTGCTTCTAAGTCACAATGTTCTCTAGACCCACTCCTGGGACAGGGCACATTCCCACCCCTCATTCAGAGACATGCACAACCACAGCCTAGCCCTAACTACAAAGTATACATTTCATGGTACATAAATAGGTTTGGTACAATTTGCCATTTATAATTTTGACCGATATTGACAATTTACAAAAAACAAACAACTTTTATTTACAAGTTCACACCTGTGGAAAATTAGAAGGGTCAGACAATTATTTAATGACAGATTCTGAGCTGCAAAAAGTTACAGCTTCATCACCGTTACAACACAAATTATCATCACTATATATCATAATATACAAATAAATATCCTTAAAGCAAACTAAGTTCTAAAGCAGCATTTTTCTTACTTTGCCTATCTGTAAATTTCATTTATTAGCGATGAAATTTGTGTGTGTGTATATATACACACAGTTAAATTAATGTTTACTGATATTTACTGATAAAAATATCTTCCAAACCTAAATACAAAACATAACCATGGAAATACACAGTAGGTTTTTCAGTAAGTTTTGTTTTGGACTCCTTGATTTCCACAAAAAAAGAGAAACAATTCTTAAGGCTACACAATAGAGAACACTTGCTCATGAGTCTTTAGACAAGCCATCTGAATTACTCCATTACTGTTACTCCATGGAACTCCAGCAAGCATGCATATATATGTTAATGTTAATAAGGGAATTGTTGGAGGCTTGTCCATATCACTCAAGATAGATTACTGAAAATCTAAGTTTTCTAGTTTCCTAGATAGCTCCATCCATTGCATGTCTTTTATGAAAGCTCAAATTCTGAGACTCTGTTTCTATCTATAGCTAGGACTAGGTGTCCCACTAAATGACTAGTAATAAAGGAACTTCACTGGTTCCTTTTTAAGCAGCACAATGACTTTCATATTATTTTGCAGTTGGAATGCTTTCTTGCTCCCAGTTACCATAGGGACGGTTTCTTTATTATCTTGGCAGCATATTGTGGTTCATGTCAGAGGCTGTTTTGGGCAGGACCACGGCTTTTGTGGTATTATGCCCTTCATTCGAGGAACTCTTAAATTGTCAGAATAGCAGGCCCAGACATATATTTTAGCTGTCGCTTTTTCCTTAAACTGTTTTGTAAAGTGTCCTGTGATGCTTTGCAGGCATAGGGCATGGTATAATTAGGACTGATGGATTGAAACTAGCAGCCTGGGAAGCTGAGCACATGTCTAGTTATGACTTTTATATTGGGTAATCTGTTCAAATCTAACCTAAGCACTCATAGAAACTTTGCCTATTTAGACCATAATCAATTTGGGCCAGGAATATCATCCTCATTCCCATCTGTACACCTAGCACATTGCCAGTGCTATAGAAAAATCCTAAATAAAATAAACCATAAGTAAGAAAAAAAAAAGTTCCAGTAAAAACTTGAAGCCCTTTTTAAGATGAGACCCTCCCTGTGCTATACCACCACATAGTAAGATACAGTCCCTCCCATGAGGAGCTGATAGTCTGAATAGACACCACGAGGAGAAGTATGATCCCCTTTTTACAGATGGGGAACTGGGGCACAGAAAGATTGTTGTTTTCAGAATTGCTGCTCACCCACCAGCCCCCTCTGTTCCCAACAAAGAGCACTTTTGGAAGTCTGGCCATAAGTGACTTGACCAAAGTCACAGAGCAAGTCTGTGGCAAAACCAAGAAATTAACTCAGATCTCCCAAGTCCCAATCTACTGTCTTAACCACAGTAATATAACAATAATACCACCTAGCCCTCTACATCTGTAGATCTCAAAGCAATTTACTAAAACGGTCAGGAACATAATCTCCCCTTTACAGATGGGGAAACTGAGGCAAATGGAGGCAAAGTGACTTGTCAAGGTCACTCAGGAAACCAAGAGCAGAGCCAGGAACTGAACCCAGGTCTCCTGAGTCCCAGGCCAGTTCTCTCCAATACTAAATATATATAAAGAACATCTTTCTGGTGTAGTTTGGAATTTTATGTGCTTAGTATGACCTCCACTAAAAAGAAGTGTTCTGTTTTCCTTCTAGATTCCATACCAGCATGGTACAATATACTGCCTAAATATATATTTAAAATATATCAACTGTGTCTTAATATACCAGGATGTTTGCAAATTATCTGACATTTCAAATAGACGTTTCATGCAACAAGTCTCACATGTAGAGCATGGATAATGTAGAATTACTCCACATGTGCAGTCACAAGGAGTACAGCAAAAAGCTGTACAAGCTTCCCAATTTCACAACAGTCTGCATTCTCAGGGGTAAGGCAGCATGACAAAGAGCCTAGAAAAGGCACATCTCACAGGCCAGGCAGATAGGAACTGACAAGCAGCCTGCATTTGCTTTAAACAGTTATACCAGCTGTGCTGATTTGTCAGTCAGCCTCTAGGAACATCCTACCCCTACTTTTTCACTTTGCCTTCCAAGGGAGATTACCCATTCCCTTATGTAAATCAAGATGGGAGGATCTATATTTCAGAGTCGTTTCCATCTTGGTTCGCTTTATGGCTGATTGCTTTAAACACTCCTCAGGTCACCCTTAACATACAGATAAATCAGGGCAACAGTAGGTATGTTCAGAGGATACTTTAAAGCATCATATTAAGCCACTTTCCGGTCCAGCTACCAGCATAAGTACGTAATTAACCCAGAGACAGGTAGAGGGGGATATTGTTCAGTTGCTCAATATAAATTATTCCATTGTGTGCTTGTTTGCAATTTATTTTACGCTCAGTCGCCTCATCTGAGAGACAAATCCATTGTTAGGTCAAAATGCAACGGGTACGTTTCCACACTGACTGTGCTCAATATCACATTCTATCTTAGATAGTTCCAGACTGTGAACCCCTTACTCGCAGTAGTGAGCTGTTACTTACAAGAAACATCTTGTTGCATAAACTGCATGTTCTATGAATGCTTGAATCAGCACTGATATGGGATTACTACCGCAAATGCACGCATTTCTGATTATTATTTAACATTTATATTGCAAAAGAACCTTGAGACTTCAACCCAATTACTGCCCCATCGTACTAGGTACTGTACAAACATATAGTAAGTGACAGCGCCTGTCCCAAAGAGCTCTTCGTACTAATTTTAGTAATTTAATTCAATGTGGTCTAGTTACTGGAGGCAAAATTCATCCCTGCATAGAGAACCTGAGAAAGGCCCTGGGCCATGAATTACTTCAAACTCAGGGCTCAAGTTTACATACACACACACTTTTAAGCACAAGTATCAGGGGGTAGCCGTGTTAGTCTGTATCTACAAAAACAACAAGGAGTCTGGTGGCACCTTAAAGACTAACAGATTTATTTGGGCATAAGCTTTCGGGCATCCGAAGAAGTGAGGTTTTTACCCACGAAAGCTTATGCCCAAATAAATCTGTTAGTCTTTAAGGTGCCACCAGACTCCTTGTTACTTTTAAGCACAGGCATCTTGAGTTTGTTAAGGGCTGAAAGCGTGCTTTGCTGCTCAGCACCCCATTGGATGCTAGCTTTTTCCAGCTGGATCTTGCATAGTCCAATGCAAGGTTCATTGAAGTCTAACAAAGTAATTAGACAATGAGATGGCATAGAATCTTAACTGGATAATTAGAATGGTTAAAAGGGAGTTGCTGAGAGCAAACATTACTAATTGGAAGTACTAACGGAAAGTCTCCCATTACCTGTCCTAGTCACAATGAGAAAGTTGTTAAAGTAGTGCCTGGGAGTGGAAAGACCCCAGAGACTGTGACAGAACACCACAGAATTTCAGCCCAAAATGATTTTTAAGGAGACTATACCCACCCAGACGCTTAACAAACCAGTGGCTTGACCCTAGAATCCTTGTGTAACCCATGCCAGATTCTGCGCTGCGCCTCTCAAGACATGCAGCACCAAGGGCCCCAAGGAGACAAAACACAGGAGGCTTTAAGCCAGATTCTGGGCTGCTGTGTCCAGTTCAGCCATAGCGTAAGTTAAAGCAGCCATAGGGGTTTCCCTAACTTACAGTAGCCTCCCTGGGCTGCCTATGGAATGATCTGTAACCCAGAGTCACTCCCCATCCCAATCCTGTCCCACTCCTGGTATAGGGATACCAAGCCCTGCAAGGGGGGGGGGGTGCCCTATGCTGTCCCAGTGCTGGGGGAGTTACCCTGGGTGCCATTCTGCTTCTCACCCCCTCCCAGGGCCTCTGTACACCACTGGAATAGCCAAATGGCTCTGATTAAATGGGATTTTTGAGTGCTCAAGGAATGCCGATTGGTCTCTCAAACTGCATTACTGGGCACCAATGTAGAAAACAAAACTGGCACTTAAACTGTAACTTTTCATTGGTCTAGGAGGTAGTAGACCCTATACAATTGTTGCCTTGTCAAATCAAGTTTGGGATTTGCATAGATGATCCCCATTAACCAAGTGAAAAAGGGGCACAGTACAAAATTTCTTTCAAATGAATGCTCAAGGTTTCAAACTGAATCTCATAAAAAAGATAATAGAAGAGGATCACTCAGACTCATTGCTAGGATTGTCCTGAATGATTGCAGGTAGGATGCAGAGCATCTCAAGTATTCAGCAATATCATGGTAGTAATGAGAGAATTATAGTTCTACTCCTATACTTCATTGATGTTATTAATAGAAGAGGTGTTCTACACCGAAGGAGTCAATGAACAAGACAACCCTCTCTGGACCAAGTATGGCAAAATCAAATTTAAAATTACCAAGTCTACAAGCACTAAGTGAGATGCATATTAATAGACACTTACCTACCTACCTAGTTTCACGTACATTATTTTTGAAGCATTTTAAAGCATTCTTTAAGCACTCCAGAATTGCTAAGGTTTCCTTTATAGTCTCTCTCATAACCTCTAGTGCTAACCAGGGGAACTTTGTTTACATAGCAAGCCTAGCCAATGAATTCTTATCTACAGAGTGATGGTAAACTAAGGGTACCAATTATATTTGTGATCTGCCCTTTAAAATTAAAAACAAGTTCATTAAGGTTAATGAGTTAATTAATTTTGCACCTAGTATCATGACTAGTGGTAACATTCTGTGCTTTTTGACTGAGGCAATAAATAAACTGACCTAAGGCTATTCCTAAAAAGAACAGAGGAATGAGAATGGATGAACTGGCTTAGGAAAAAAAGACTGCTATTCCTACCTCTCTCTCAAACCTGGAACCATACCTAAATCACAGCTTTTCAGAACATTCCAATGTTGTTGTTTAAAAAAAAAAAAAAATTCACTATTATTTCCAGTACCCAGCCAGCCCAGACCTGGAAATTCAAAAACGGTGAGAGAAAAGCTGTTCTATTTCCAGCCATGTCAGAAATCTCATGAGAAAATATGTTTTCTTTAGTTTTCTAGTCCTTTTCTACTGGTTTATATGGCCAGATTCTCAGCTGGAGAAAATTGGCATAGTTCTATGACCTCAATGGGGCTATGACAAGTTATACCATCGGAGGATCTGTCTTATAATATTCCTGTAGCATTAGAAAAATTGGCTTGTATCAAAATAGAGAGGTAGTGGTATTAGAACACTGTCTCAAATCCCAGTTGCCACAGCCCCACTGGGCTATGCATTGTTCTATTGACAATAAACACTCCTAGCCCCACAGAGATTCCAATGTAAATGGCCAGGAATCACGTAGCAGGTCAGTGGCAGTGCTGGGATTAGAGCCTGCCTTGTGCCCTAGACCACTCCAACTCTTGCACTTTGTCCATTGTTACAGCAGGCTGCATATTGTAACGAACAAGACACGCTTTACTCCAACGTAGAGAAGCATAGAAATCAAAGGGGGAAAGTAAAGGATTAAAAAATAAAGAGAAAAAGAAAAAAGTGATAATGAATTAAACGAGCGAGCATGAACTAAATACCGGGTCCTTTTAACAGAGATTTGCATGAGGGGCCTGATCCAGCAACTACTGAATTAAACTGAAGGACTTTAATGGCCATTAGATCAGGCCCAAACTGTAGATGGAAGCAACTCTCTTCTAGGAAATCCAGAATTCCATTAATTTCCAAATACTGTCCGGGTGCGCAGCATATGAATAATTTCTGAAATCTTATTGACTCGCCTCTCATCTCCATGAGCCATTCACATTAAGACAGCTGCATGAAACCCTTCATTTCAGTGACATACACAAAACTCACCTCCTGCTCAAAACAGATTTGCAAATACAGTACCAGTCTTAAACTACCAGTATTGCAGGCTTAAATTTTACTGGGACTAATAGCTAAATCAATAAAGCAATTTTAATTTGATTCCCTTGGAATAAATATTACAAATCATGGTCATGGACAGGCTGTAGTTTTTGCTTGGCTTTTTTTTTTTTAATTGCTTAATCCTTTAAAAAGAGGAGACATATTTTTGATGGTGACCATTCATAAATGAGCATGCAGCCTTGGACTATAAATTAGCCTCCGGCATGACTGTTTAAATGCATCTTATGTTAGATAGCATCATTTGCAACTCCGATTTCTAATTCATTCAGAAATATATAAGGCTTAGGAATCCTATTTCTTAAAGTGTGGTTTGAGTCAGTAAAGTGTCACTGTACAAAAGGCATTATGGGGTTCCATGTTCATCTTAGTGACATTTTGAACAGATTTGCTTTAGAACTGTTCTCGCTGTCAGCCTTGTACATTTAACCTGGAATCTAAGTGAGGTTCTACCCCTCCCATGCATCATAGTCAGTAGCCCTCACCAAACTGAGGTGTATTAGAGGGTAGGTGAGTGCAGCAGGGGACGGGGTATTGTCCAGTTTGTCAGCTCTCGCGAGAGTGGAGAATGAAGAAATCTTTGTCAAGTAACTAAGCCGACTGACCTATAGAATGGTAGGGAAGTAATTGGAACTGCTGATAGACATTCATGTTTTTGTCATTGTCAGATTCACAAGAAGTGGGCTAGATTTGTCACAATCTTCCACTACGGCAACAGCAACATGGAAGATGAAAGAAATACCTCTCACCACCTAGGCAACCCCCCCTTAAAACTCTGAATGTCCCTGAGGCTAGGGATGCAGAAGTTTAACTGGTTAACTGATAAGCATATGGTTTTGGTTAATGATTAAACCCCACTGCCTGCCAGAGCCCAGGAGTGCTGCCGCCCTGGGGGGGGGGGGGGCAGCAGGCAGGAGGGACCCCAGGGCACAAGGGTGCTGCAGAGGGGATCCCTGGGTGTGGGGGTGCTGCAGCACCCTCCACACCCGTAGTTCCCCAGTTAAACGTTTAATTGTGTAACTGATAAAATTTTAATCGGTTACATGGTTACCTTTTTTTTTTAAACCACTATTTACATCCCTACCTGAGGCCAGTACATCCAGGGGCTTAACTTACCTATATTTAGACCCATGACTGGTGTATCCCACATCATTCCCTCGCCTAGTAGTTTGGTCAGAATTGACTTGTGCAGCAGCCTCCAGTGCTGCCTGAATCTCAAATCAAAAAGTTGCTTATTAACTCTCACAAGAGACTTGACTAAGAGGAAACGTTAAACCTATAAGTGAACAATTGCTTCACTGAAAAGTTTCTCTGTCGTTCCGCATCAGACTGTTCCTGGGGTGTCTCTCTGACTTCTCTACTTTCTGATCTTTTCCCCATGCCTCAGAATGTTCAGGGCACAGTCAACCTGTGGAACTCATTGCCAGAGGATGTTGTGAAGGCCAAAACTATAACATGGTTCATAAAAGAACTAGGTAATTTCATGGAGGATACGTCCATCAATGGCTATTAGCGGGGATGGTCAGGAATGCAACCTATGCTCTTAGTGTCCCAAGCCTCTGTTTTCCAGAAACTGGGAGTGGATGACAGGGGACGGATCACTCTAGTGTTCCCTGTTCTGTTCATTCCCTCTGATGCAGCTGGCTTTGACCACTGTCAGAAGACAGGATATTTGGCTAGATAGACCATTGATCTGACCCAGTATGTCTGTTCTAGATGTAAGAAAAGGAAGAACATAAGACTTGCAGCACACAGAGTGTGGCTTACAAGAACTTGCCAGCTGTTTTCAGTAGAAAGCTAAAAAAGAAGCCCACAATTTGTCAAAGCCAAAATTTCTACCACTGATCATTAACTATGCCCTTCTGCAGTTCTCTCCAGTTGGGTTATCTGAGACAAAGTATAAGATAAACAGAAAAGAATACAACTTTGCAGAAGGTCAAAGCACAAGTTGGTGGAATTGTGACTCTCAAAATAGAACAGTTCAGTGTCCTCCCCTCCTAGACACTTTTTAGAATTGTAACTGCCTGTGTCATTGCACTGCAAGATTACGTCCCATTGGCTCCACATGCTGCACTTGGCCAACATAACCAGAGCCTGACCATGGTTCATGTGTTTTTCAGGATGTTCAGTCATGGTGAGGGATATTAGCACATGAATAGGAGATCTTTCCTCTTTTGGTGGGTTCCTCCCCCCTTCTCTGAGAGAGAGACAACTGACTCTTCCTGGGATCTCATGCTGCTTCTCTTCATTTAATGCTTAATAAGGTTCAGTGCATAAAGTTTCCTTATGTCCCAAATGGAGGTGGAGCAAGCCCCTGTGTTTGAGGACAGCATGTCAGAAGAACAGCAAATAATTTTGTTTGGTTAAAATAATTATAATACTATTTAGCATTTATATCACTCCCCCCTTCCCTCCCCCAAGCTCTCAAGCACTGTAATGAGGCCAGTAAACATCATTTTATTAAAAAAGCAAGTGAGGTGCAGAGAGGCAAAACAATTTATTGAAGACCATACAGTGAATAAGCTTTAGAACAATAAATGGACCTCAGCGATCCTGACCCCCAGACCCATACCCTATCCATTGGGCCATGCTGTCCCCCTCAAGCAAAGGCAAAATAGAAGTGGGGAAAAAACAAACAAAACTCCACCCCAGAGCTGACACAAAGATAGGATCCCTAGGTCAGGATCCATTACGGGGTTCGATACTAATGGTCTCAAAATTGGGGGGTGGAATTCCCATCCAGATGTTGTACATAGGGTGCCAGATGTCCTGATTTTATAGGGACAGTCCTGATTTGGGGGGCTTTTTCTTATATAGGCACCTATTACCCCCATCCCGATTTTTCACACTTGCCCTCTGGTTACCCTAGTTGTACTGTTTAGTCAGCATTCAAATTTGGCCCATTATAAAGTCAAGTTGGAGATAGGACCAAGTTCACATCTCAAAGAAAGGGTCTTGGGCTGTTGTAGTGGAGGAGACGTAAAGATTGTCTGTTGTTCACAGCCTGAATGTTAAGTACGTTGTACCATAAGGAGCAGGTGCAGGGATCTGTGCCCAGCATATCTTTCTACTCCATTTCTGGGCTGTGAACAGCAGTTTATTCTACCACATTTATTTATTCTACCATTCATCTATCCTTCCCTACAGGGACACACACATTTCCTCTCTCTCCTCATCGTTACAGGGAGAAGAGAAGACAAACAGCGAATCTCACATAACAAGCAGCAAAAGATCACTGCAGGAAGGGAAACTTTCTGTATCATCTTTTCCTTTCCATGTTCCTGTCTAATGCGGAGTCCATTCATCTGTCCTGAGGCTCTCTCCACCTGTCTCCATCTTTCTCTAACATTCAACAACATAACTCCAAAGCAGAGCTACTCTAGTTATTGAGAGCGAAAACATGCATTAGTGAATTCGTCTAAGTGAAGTGCGCTGTTAAATAATAGTAAGTAGACTAATGAATGTAATGGTGAGCACACACGGACATTGTTGAAGTTAATGATCTGTTTGCATTACCACTTTGAAGTTAGCAGAATTGTAATATTGAGGAAACTGAAGTAACTTGGCTCTGAACGTCTAGAGCTGCATTTTTGCCATGAATCTTATAACACCCATTTATTTAAATACCCGGATCTTTATGAAATCTTTGTGAAAGACCATAGCAACGTACTAGCACGTTAGCAGGAGCAGCGCCAGGGTTTTTGGCGCTCTAGGCGGGGGTCCTTCCGTGCTCCCGGTCTTCGGGGCACTTTGGCGGCGGGTCCCGGAGTGAGTTAAGGACCCGCTGCAGAAATGCCGCCGAAGACCCGGAGCACGGAAGGACCCCCCGCTGCCGAATTGCCGCCCTGGGTCACCTAAATGGAAGCGCCGGCCCTGGATGTTAGACAGGACTATTTGCTTTGGGGCTTCATTCTGACTTCATTCAGCCCTCAGCAGGAAGTGGCGCGCAAGATGCACCATGTCAGGAGTAGCTCTAGGAGGTGATGCTAGCCACTCTACAGAGCAGTGGACAGTCCCTACCCCAAAGAGCTTCGCATAGGTCTACCCCGCAGCTGAAAGTTAGCCTCCCAGCCATGGTATTCAGACTCACGTTAGAGCACTAAAAATAGCTGTTTGGACATTGTATTGAGTGCTAGCCACTCCAGGGGAGACCGGGGAGGTGGGCTTGAACTCGGGTGGCTAGCCTGAGCCTCTGCCAGGGAATGGTCACACAGCTATTTTTAGTGTGCGAGCACGAGGCTCACTAGCAGGAGTCTCTCTACATGGGCTGGGAGGCTCTTTGCAAGCTGCAGTGCAGACACACCCTTACAATCTAAGTAGCCGAGACAAACACTGGTCAGGGGAAGGGGTAGAACGCACAGGAAGAGTTAATGTGCAAATGCCATGTTAGTTCCATAGGTTTTGTCTGTTTAATAGTGGCAGGGGGTCAGCTAACTGGAATGGGAAAGGAAGGGGGTGACAGGGACAGAGAGGGCAGAGGAAGAGAAGAATGAAAAGGCTGTTAGGAAGGAGGAGGTAGTTGGAGCAAACAGCCAGTCAGCACAAGGCACAGAAAGTCCAGTCAAAACTGTAAAAAGTTCCCCAAATGGTCAAAGGTCTTTGCTTTAGCTGCTTCTGCACCTACCTGCTCTCTGCAGTTTTAACCCAAAGTCACGTGAGAGTGGAGGTCACTGCCACCTAGGTCCTGGTGCCCCCAGAGTGTGTGTATGTGTGTTTGTGTGTGGGGGGGGGCTCTCCCCTACACAGTTCTGGGTCCAGAGGTTTGCTGGGGAGGGGAGGCCCTAACTCAGCACTATTCCCTCTCCCTCCCCCCAGTGCAGCAGTTTTTGCTTTGCTATATTACAGTAAGAGAATATGTACAACCTCAGTTAAATGCTCAAATGCTATGGGTTGTGAGTGCAGGACAAATACCTAGGCCTGGTCTACACCTAAAACTTAGGTTGACGTAGCTACGTTGCAGTTAAGCTGACCTAAGCCCCAGTGTACGCACTACTAGGTCGATGGAAGAAGAATTCTGTCAACTTAGCTGCTACCTCTTGAGGGGTTGGATTTATTACAGCAACAGAAAAACCCTTTCATTAATGTAGAGGAAGTGTCTACAGTGACATAGCTTAGACAGGAGAAGAATAAGGAGCTAAATTCTACTCACAGTGAAAACAGGTACAGCTGCTTTAGCCGCAATAGAGTTATGCCAGTTTACAGCACAGCCGAGCTAGCCCTCCTCCAGGGGTGCTTTCCCCAGCTATCCCCTTTTACTGCAACTAGCCAATGCAGTTTTTCCCCATCCTGCCAATAATCATTTAATTCTGTGTCTGGTAGTTTCTTGTTATGCCTCCAGCCAGTCGTTCATTGCCTCTCTCCTTCCAGGTAAACAAAAAGGGTCTGATGCACCAGGGTCTCACAAGCCCAGCAAAGGGTCAACAGTCCTAGGCTCATGCAGGGTCTTGACCCCTTTTCTCTAAAGTCCTCTTACCATCCCCTCTGCAGGGGATGGCAGGGGATCCCAGGCCCACCCAATCCTCTGGGTTTTAGCCCAGGGATCCTGTATGAAGCAGCTGAAACCAATTCCTCCCAATCCTTTGCGGCTTCCTTTCTTATCTCTCCTGTAGGCTTTTCGCAGACTCACAAGCTGATTCTCCCACTCTGAAAGTCCAGTTCCTGCGTATCTTCTTACCAGTCTGTGGCTAAAGAAGTCCTTTCTTAGGAAACCCTCCTCTCTCTAGCCGGTAGAGCAGCGCTTTGATCTGCAGTCTTTATATCCCCCCAGCTGTTACCAGTCCAGCAATTAGCCTCAGCTAAGGCAACAGCTAGTTCCCCAGCTAACCCCTTAGTGGCTGGAGTAGCATGGGGAATACACCCCATGTCAGGCCCATAGAGGGTTTTGGAGATTGATTAGTGTATAAGACTGTGAAGCATAGTAGATGTTCAATGAAAGATTAAGGATAAATTTTTCAATAATGTAAGTGCCACAGAGCCAGATTTTCACAGGTACTTTCGTGCCAAAAGATTCAGACAGGCACCTAGTGGGATTTTCAAAAACACCCAAGCAGGTTAGGCACCTAAGTCCCATTGTAATCATTGGGAGATAGGTGCTTAATTGGATTTTCAAAGGCCTTAGGCACCTATCTCCTTGTTGAAGTGCCTAAATATTTTCAAAATTCCCTAAATGACTTCGGGGGCAAAATTCCATTGATTTTCAATGATAATTAGGCTCTGAGTTGCCAATGTCTCTTTTGAAAATGGGATTTAGGTGCCCAAATCACGTAGACACTTTGAAAAAATTTACCCTAAATCTCTTCAATTAATTTGAAATTTTTTACTAACAGTCTCCTGTTGATCTGCCGATACTGTAACAAGGCAAAAGTACTCACCCCAAATTACATAGTATGAGAAAAATACATGCCACTGCTTACATTACTGATGTTGCTTTTATCTTTTCTTTAAAAGTATGCAATCTGAAAAACACATCCAGGAGTTTAGAAATGTAGATAGAAACCCCCTTTTCTTTTCCTCCCCCCCACCCAACACAAACACAAAATCTGTAGGGTGACTATTTTTGCCTGCCCACTTTGAGTGTCGGAGGAGGTACTCAGTGACTACTCAAAATATATATATTTATGTATGTGTGTTGGTATCTATATCTACATATCAAGTATCTTAACCACACTTGATTAAGTTCATGGAGTATAGGTCTATCAATGGGTATTAGCCAAGATGGCCAAGGACACAACCCCATGCTCCTAAACCCTCTGACTGCCAGAAGCTGGGTGTGGACAACGGGAGATGGATCACTCGATAATTGCCCTGTTCTGTTCACTTCCTCTGAAGTATCTGACGGTCACTGTCAGAAGACAAGATACTGGGCTAGATGGACCATTGGTCTGACTTCATATGGACATTCTTATGTTCTTACATCAACAGAGAGACTATGAGTGTTCTAGTCCACCTACAAATGTGACATGGAATAAGAAAATCATGTGATATACTTTCTAGTACTGAAAATTCTGCAATCAGAACATATCTGACAATGCTGTAAATGGTGGACAAAGTGGAAGAGAATCCAGCTCATCCTCCCATGCCCTATGTTGGCTCTTCTTTGAAAACATTTGGGGGAAAAAGTATGTATTTTGTCTATAAAGCAGAGTAAATAGATGTGCTGCAAAGTCACCCAAAGAGCTATTCTGTTGAGTAAGAACATGCCATTTTAGTATAGTTACTTTTCTGACTGTAACTGCAGTTCAGAAGACAAAGGGGTAAAGTCTGAAGCATATATACTTTTAGATCTTTTGTGCTTAGATAGATAGATAGATAAAGTGGGCTTTTGAAAATTGTAAACTCGCATCAACAAGACACTTCAACACACAATGCTTGTAAATAGACAAGTTAAAAAATGCTGCTTTACGTGTTCTACAGCTGAGAATATCTGGTGATGCACTTTTGGTTCATTGCTAATTGACTTGTTTCAATATAAATGTAAGTATAAATAAGAGGAACAACTATTAAAATAACAAGTGACAACTCGCTTGCATGACACATAAGCAGCGCTGGAATTTGTCAATAATAGCTACATGCATTAGCTATCAAGAGATCCATCCATTGTGCAAATGAAGCTCATCCATCCAACCTAGTATTTTGCACAGGTCTATTATTGGATACTCGTTCTAAAATCAACTGTGATTCATTTTTAGCTGATTTAAAGTTTCTTTCCAGCTACCAGTCAGAATTTAATTCAGATAAAGACTACTGCTTGGACAGACTCTACGGCTATGTCTAAACTACTGGCTATGTCAGCAAAACTTATGTCGCTCAGGGGTGTGAATATTCCACCCCTGAACTGGAAACCACTTGATCTTACTTGCAGCATGAACTAATAGCCACAACTTCCAACAACAAGGAGTCAGACTTTAAAATCTAACAGTAGCTGTTAAATGCAGTTGAAAGACAAACACATGAAGGAAATGCTGGTTTATTTTCACTAGTACAATACTCAGAAGACATTGCAATCTAAATTATTTGTCCCTAATTATTTCCAGTGTATTCAGAAAAGTGAAGTTGGAACTGTTATAATAAAATAATGATCAATACCTAGCTCTTATACAGCACTTTTCATTTACAGATTTCAAACTGCTTTACAAAGCAAGCCAGTATTATCTGTATTTTACAGATAGGGAAATTGAGGCACAGAGAGAGGAAGTGACTTGGCCAAAATCACTGAGCAGGCCAATGGCAGAATCAGGAATAGAACACAGGTCTTCTGAGTCCCCATCCAGTGCTCTGTCCACTAGGCCATGCTACCTCCCGTTTTATTTGATACCCTTCTCACTCTCGGCATGGCCATGCCGTATAACCCACAGCTATAACTGGCTCCTCATTGAGAGATCTAGCAAACCCCCAGCAATTGAATGGGCATCGGGACTAAACTCCTTTCTCATCCTTGTGGTTGTCCCTCCATCCTGTGGTTGAGGCACATTGCTGGCAAAGGGTAGAGAAGATTGCACTGTCCTGTCTCAGCCTGTAGGATGACTTTGCTTTTGACAGGTGTCATGCCCCTTTCACAAGTAACACAATCTCTCTTTTGAACAGAGCACGGAGGGGGGCTGTTTTAAAAAAAAAAAGCTTCCATTTTCATTTCCTAAAAATGAAAATTTTAATAACTGCATTATGTATGTGCTCATACACGCATGTAATCCAGGGCCCTAGGCAAAAATGGATTGAAAAATTTCTGTCAAATAGTTTTTCAATGGATAATTGGATTTTCAATTGAATAAGGTTTTTTTTTTTTCTGGAAAGTGTCTGCTTTCAGCAAAAAATTTCTGTAGAAAAATGGAGTGACAAAAAGCAAAACGTTTTTGGATTTTTGTCTCCAATATGAAAAATTTCAGGCAAACACCAACATTTTTCGGTTTAAACATACCAGTGCTGTGCCTCGTGGGAACTATAATGCAGGTGCTTCATGCCCCCATTCTCCTCTATGGAATATGTTTCCCAGCTGGGCTGTATCTCCCATGGCATATACATGAGGCACTGCAATGCTCATCAAGAGGGGAAGATCATGGTGCAACATGGGAGATGTAGTCTGGCCAAGGAGTCCAGGCCACGGAGGAGAATGGGGACATGCGCCACTGCAGTTGTCATTTCAGAATCTAAATTTCTGATTTTCAGCAGAAAGATTTTAGCTTTCGATTTTTCACTGAGAAGTCAAAATTTTCCATACAAACCCCACTCCCCAACCAACTCTACTACATACATAGTCACAGCATATTCATTGTACATAAATAAAGTAAAAGGGCAAATACATTATGAATGGCAGTTGCTCTAAACAGTGGTGCAAATACAGGGCTTAAAACCACTATCCTGCCAGCGTTCACAAGGAAGGGGAAGAGAAGAACAGTGAAGTACTGTAAAATCCTACCTGCTCCTGAACAGACAGAGGGAAGGGAAAAAACCCAGTCTCTGTGAGTATATTCTCCTAGGTTTATGTAATTTTTGCAAGGTGCTCAGTTACCATGGCAACAGGCATGAGACAGAAGAGATTATTTCTCTACTCAAGGAAAACTCCCATTAAAGGAACTGGCAATTTTGCCAGACTGCAGGGTTTGGCCCACATTTATTATTTTTGTCTTGAAGAGAACAGAATGCACAATAGATTACATTTCCGTGTGTGTTCAGGTGCAGCGCAGGGTGATAACCCTGCCTAGGAAAGAGATAAGGAGCAGTTTTAACGTGTGCTGCTGATTACACTGCTCCACAGCCAAAATGCTTCTGAAATAAATGTAGTCAAACTTTACTAATTCTGGGTCACTGAGAACGAAAATGATGCTTAAAATTGTTGATTGGCTCTAGTTTTCAAGATATGCTATTGGGTCAGTATATACGACCCTTGACTTGGGAATGGCGGAGGATAAGTGAGTTATAAAGGGAAGGAATCTCAATTTAAACCAGAATACATCTTTGACTGGATCTATGAATAAATCCATGACCGGGTTTGGACAGTACTTGCTTTTTAGGCAAAACAATGAATGATGCAATCTGAAGCTGGTATTGCGTCATACATGATATGAATTGCATCATGTTATTCCTAGAAGTCATGGAGGATGCAATCATAACGAAGCTTACATCACTCTGCTGAACAAATTGCCCTATATCAGCTCTAGAAATCATACAGTGTCATGCTCTCTTATTTGTCAGTGTTTGATTTTGCAAAGGGACACATTTCTGTTTAGCCAAAGTGAGCAGAGATGCCTCGTACTTGTGTGAACAGTGCAGATAACTTCTGCTATGTTTGTGGTAAAGTGACTTTTGCATCACAAAAGCGCAGTATAACCATTATGGTTAAGAAAGCCTATCCCCTTTATTTTGGCTGCAAAATTGGAGATCAGGACAAGAGGTGGGCCCCACGCATATGCTGCAACACTTGTGCAACAAATCTTTGCCAGTGGTTGAACAGGAAAAGGAAATCTATGCCTTTTGCTGTGCCAATGATTTGGAGAGAGCCAACAGATCATACCAGCAATTGTTACTTCTGCATGGTGCCTCCAGTTGGGAAAGGTGTGTCAAAGAAGAAAAAGTGGACTGTGCATTATCCAAACATTCCATCAGCTATATGCCCAGTACCCCACGGAGAAGGACTGCCGGTTCCTGATGCACCAGAATCATTCTCTCTTGAGTCAGACGAGGAAGAGGAAGAGGAAAAGGATGAAGCTTCGGGTCCTGAACGATCAATGTCACAGGACCCACATTTTCTCCCATCCTCCTCCTCTGAACCACACCTCATAACACAAGGTGAACTGAATGACCTTGTCAGGGATTTGGAACTACTCAAGAGTAAGGCAGAGCTGTTGGGCTCCAGACTACAGCAGTGGAATCTCCTGGCAGGTGATGTTAGGGTTTCCATGTTCCGTGACCGTCAAAAGGATCGTGTCCCATTCTTCTTCATGGAAGGTGATCTTGTAGCCTGCAACAACATTGATGGTGTGATGGCAGCCCTCAACATCGTTCACGATCCAGATGAGTGGAGACTGTTCATTGATTCATCGAAGACGAGTCTTAAAGCTGTTTTACTGCATAATGGCAATGTTTTGCCATCAATTCCAGTTGGTCATGCAGTCCATATGAAGGAAACCTATTACAACATGAAACAACTTTTGAGGTGCATAAACTATGACCAACATCAGTGGCACCTTTGTGGCCATTTGAAGGTTGTTGCTCTCTTGCTTGGTCTGCAGACTGGATACACAAAGTATTGCTGTTTTCTCTGCGAATGGGATAGTCATGCAAGAGATTCCCACTACATCAAGAAAGATTGGCCACTCCGACAGTCATTGGAGCCTGGGAGGAAAAGTGTTCAGCATCCACCACTTGTTGAATCAAGGAAGATTTTGTTACCACCCTTACACATCAAGCTGGGTCTGATGAAGAACTTTGTCAAGGCCATTGACAAAACACAAGCAGCTCTCAAGTATCTCCATGGAAAATTTCCAAGGTTAAGTGAAGCTAAGATAAAGGAAGGTGTCTTTGTTGGTCCTCAGATTCGTGAACTTCTTTGAGATGATGCATTTGACCATGCACTGCGTGGCAAGGAAAAGACGGCATGGAAAGCCTTCCAGTTAGTGGCAATAAATTTTCTCGGAAACAACAAGGCAGACAACTACAGGTTGTTAGTGGAAAACCTCCTCAAGGCATACAAAAGCCTTGGTTGCAATATGTCACTAAAGATACATTTTTTGCACTCTCATCTAGATTTTTTTCCACCGAACTGCGGAGCAGTGAGCGACGAGCACAGTGAGCGATTTCACCAGGACATTGTAACAATGGAGAAACACTATCAGGGCAAATGGAGCCCATCAATGCTTGCAGACTAGTGCTGGACAGTGACAAGAGATGCTCCATTTAATGAATACAAGAGACAAGCCAAGAAGCACCGAGTAGACACCGAATAGGACTAAACTATGTACATAATAGTTTTTTGCCTTTTGTTTCATAATAAATTTTAATTATATAACCCTTTTGCTGATTTTTAAAGTGTTACATAAACAGGACAGGTGAAATATTATCATGTAAAGCAACCATAAACACACGAAAAGACTTAGGTTTACAATTTATGATTAAAACTCTACTATCTACACAATATACACAGACATAAAATGTAAAAACTTAAATATCTTAGAAACAGTAGCCAATCAGTTGTTTTAATTGTCATATTTGAATTCAGCACATCAAAATACATAATAAATAGCACATTTTATCTCTGAAGCAGACGACTTCTCAAAAATTGTAAACCAGTGTTATGGCCTTGACCCAAAGCCCTCTGTGGTGAACAGAAAGACTCTTGTTAACGTCAGTTAAATTTGGATCACAGAGCACTGAAGTCAGACCTGAGGGGGGAAATATCAGTGAGGTATTAGAAGGGAGCATTACAATCCTTTGATAGATTACCATGATTTCATAATCACAGGGGGCAGGCAATGCATATTCCAGGACCACATGAAGCTCCTTCCCAAAGCACCCAGTTGCAGATGAATGAGCAGAGTATAAAGAGGCTTCCAGTCCTGCTTCTGGTTCCAGGTCATCCAGAATCTTCCCTGCTGCTCCTTTCCACATGAGGAGCAGCAGCAACAGGCAAGAGGAGTGTGCAAGGAGCAGATTAGAGAAATCTCCATTTCCAAAACAGTGAATGCCAGCTACAGACAAAGGAGCAAAAAGGACGCCAGGGCATCACAGGCCCCCCCACCTCACTAAACCTGCTCAGCAGAGCTACACTTTAGAATCTGCCTTAGAGAGATTACTTGACTTGCTTGGGCAAATATAGGAAATATGTGGCAGAGTCAGGAACTGTATCTGCATCTCCTGCATGTCAGGCCAGTGCTTTGATTACAAGACCATCCTTCTCTAATGGTGGAAGGAACGGGAAGATTGATTCTAATTTTGAAGTTGTCACTGGGTGTTATAAAATCATCGTGTTTTTATTTTATTCCAGAGAAAGCCTGGGCAGCTCACATTGTTCTGCTGGGGATAGATGTGCAAAGAACCTTTGGTTAAAAGACATATAACATATATCGCAGCAGTTCTCCAAAATGATTTTAAACCGACCCCCTCCTTGCTGCTTCTGATTTCTTAATAGTCACAGTCCTCCTGTTTCTGCAGCTCTGTCAGGAAATATCCTTTAGTGGATGAGTGTCACCACACAGTTCTTCCAGCACTGAGTGGCCATAGGAAGCAAATTCCCGTGGTTATACTCCAAATCCTGATGTCTATAGCATTTCAAACATAGTAAGCTTCATGTCAGGGGCTTGAGCCATCTGGCCAGCTTGTCAATTAATACACTTAGCCGCTGAAATTTGAGCAGTTGCAGATATTACTGAAATCACATCACTGTGAAAGAACAACTGAACAGCAGGAGAAGGCAGGGAAGGGAAAGCCTTAAAACATCCAGAAACTTTCTGAACACAGCATCTCAAAATGTGCAAAAAACTTTCTGAACATGGTAGGGTTACTGTAAGATTACGTCTACACTTACCTCCGGGTCCGGTGGCAGGCAATCGATGTTCTGGGATCGATCCCAGAAGTGCTCGCCGTCAACGCCGGTACTCCAGCTCGGCGAGAGGAGTACGTGGCATCGACGGGGGAGCCTCCCTGCCGCGCCTGGACCCGCGGTAAGTTCGGACTAAGGTACTTTGACTTCAGCTACGTTATTAACGTAGCTGAATTTGCGTACCTTAGTCCGAAGTGGGGGGGGTTAGTGTGGACCAGGCCTAAGTGAGAGAAGAATCCAGGCCCTTTAATTCAAAGTTAATGGGCCTGATTCTCCAGTATCCTGCAGTGCGAGCAGTCATTTAAACCAGTGCAAATCATTATTCTGATATAGTAGCATTTCACATTCACTTTGTACTAGTGTAAGTGGCTACGTACAGTGCAGGCAAATACAGAAATCAGGCCCAACAAGCATGGGTCAAATTCGGTTCTAATTTATATCGGTATAATGGAAGTCAAAGCCCAGCCCTGTGGCTTCATTTTCAGTGGGGTTTATGGATTTTGGTCTTCTTCCTTACGATAATACATGCATTAACAAAATAACATCTTGAACTTTAAAATGCAACGCGGAAGAAGCACAGAAAATTTGGACTAGTCTTTCCTCTTGATTGGTCCTTTGTTGTTTTGCAAGAGCCCTTTGCTATTTGAAAGAAATTTATGCTACTTGGGCTATATTCTCCTCCCATTTTTACTTCTGCAATCCTGTTTAAGTCAATTGGGTTGCAGTGGTATAACAAAGATGAAAATCTGGCCCAGTAACACAACGTTTTGATGGGTTTGGGGTTTAACGTCATTGAAATTCCAGTAGGATGATAACAGAATCTGTGTTCCTCAGAGAAGTACACTGAATCTGATCCAGTCTCTGATGATGAATTGGGATGTTAGCTTGGGACTGGGTAGGATCCAAATGGGGATAGGAATTCTAGGGTTATCCAAGACAATCTAGTTTTCCCACTTAGTTATGCTAAGATCTGACCCCGTTTCTGCTCAGTCATCCAGACATGTTAAAAGCAACCAGATAAGATAACTACATACTCAATACTGCAAACCAACTCTTGAAAACTGGAGTGACTCCTGAATAAAAGAGATTTGCTTGGCCCTAGCCACTTTGAAGCCAGAATGCTGACCTAAAGGAGCAGCAGAGGATTTTCCCGGACAGAGCTGTGGGTGGGGCAGAACACATGTTGTTCTACCTGATCCTTGGCTGGTGCAGTTGTCCATTATGTAGGAACCTGCATGGAACTTGGAGGGAGGAGCACAGGTTGCAGGAAGGAAGAGTTTGGAGGAGGCCCCAGGAAGACAGTTGTTATGCAAATAGCTGGAAAGCTAGTTGGTGTTGCACGACCTCGGGAAATAGTTTTCTTAATAAAGAGCCAGTTTAGTTTTAGAAACATTGACTCCCCAGATGTTATTACCCAGTATACAGTACATAAACACCTATGCCAGGGTTCATTTTGGCCACTGACCAACCAAGGACTGAGCAAAGCAGAAACTCTGCTTATGTCTGGCCCACAGCATTTCTGCTAAGGCAGACAAAGGAGTCTGGTGAGGACTTTGCCCTACAGCAGGGATCAGCAACCTTTGAGGGAAATCCGCTGGCGGGCTGGGATGGTTTTTTTACCTGCAGCTCCCACTGGCTGCGGTTCACCGTTTCAGGCCAATGGGGGCTTCAGGAAGTGGCGGCCAGGGCCGGCTCCAGGCAACAGTCTGGCAAGCAGGTGCTTGGGGCGGCCGCTCTGGAGAGGGGTGGCACGTCCAGGTATTCGGCGGCAATTCGCCGGACGGTCACTCACTCCCACTGGGAGCAAAGGACCTCCCGCCGAATTGCCGCCGCAGATCACGATCGTGGCTTTTTTTTTTTTTTGGGCTGCTTGGGGTGGCCAAAACCCTGGAGCCGGCCCTGGTGGCTGCCAGCACATCCCACAGCCTGCGCTGCTTCCCACAGCCCCCATTAGGCTCTTTTACCAAAGCTCTTTTAAGGCCCCTGTGTCATGGGTTGCCCCTTGAAGCCTGTGTTTCTCAGATTACAACCTTTTGTAGGGCAACATTAATTTTCCTTCATTTTATCTCTGGCTTGTGTGGATGTTTGTGCCGATTTTGCTGAGGCCTCAAGTCATTATGTGAACTGCTGCTGCACAAATAAGGTAGCAGCCACAGTGTAAATATTGCTGTAGTGAAATGCATTGTGACTAGATGCAACATGATCCCTATCAGCCCATGACAGTTAGTAAAAACAGGCAGTTTTCCAGAAGGGAAAATGCAAACCATTTAAATGTAATGCAGGGACTGAAATATTCCAACTACTTCCAAGAAAGTTGAAACACATTTAAAACGTACTCTTCGCATTTGAGGTTTATTTACACATGCCCAGCCCTGCACAGAAAATCAGTGGTAGGAACACACACACATTCACACTCCTACCTCTCTCTTTCTCAACATTTTACTTTATCATTACAAATGTACATGAACTTTCCACATAGGTGTTTAATCTTACTCAGAATTTGTAGTTGTTACCTTTAAAAGAGCCTTTTGTGTTGAGTCAACCTCTTCTCGTTATCTGTTTATTTTGTTCAAATTCCAAAAATGGTAAATCTACTCAATCCTGCTCTAAGGCTGTTTCTCCACTGAAAGGATTTTCCATACTTTACTTCTGCATGTCACTAATATCGGGTGAATCTGTTCTTTCACAAATCTGAGTTATCAGACATTTTTATAGACTTGGTTCTTCTAAATTAGTACAGAGTAGCCCCCACACCCTTCGTACTCAGCACTACTTCTAAGTGTTGCAAGACCTACATGTAACTCTTTCATTGCCACAGAGTACAAAAGTGAGAGGAGAATTTGGTCTATTTTCCCAGGTTATAAACTAGAGCCGCTCATAGTATTTACTTACAGCAGTGTTTTTCCCCCATTGGGGTATCTACATAGCACCAGTTCTCTGTTAGACTTTTTTGAGACCATTTCAGTGCTACAACAGTGTTAGGATTTTATGGTGAGTCTCGCAATATTTGGTGTTTTTCTTAAAGCCCCAGTTCCTAGAATCACGATATTTTGTGAGAATTTCAGCTTTCATGAATGAAGTGAGCTTCCAGCTCATGTGGTTGCAGAGAAAAGCTTGAAAACATGATCTGCGTGGAAATTAATGGTTCAAAATCCAGAAGGCAAAATAAGAAGAACCCAGCATTTATCATTTTTAAAAAGACTCATGAATTTTAAGCCAAGTTCATGATTTTTGAACACTTGGGGCTGGCAATACTGCTACAATCTCTGTGCTGCGGGTGAATGGGGAAGTCCTTCTACAGTGAAGTACTTTAGCAGGTACCTAGGCAGCACCAGGGTGTGTTTTGTACCACTCATCTGCTACATTAGGCAGCAAAGTTGTTAATTGGGGGCCCAGTCCTGTAGGCTTGACTCACATTGAGTATCACTTACTCCTCTGAGTAGTCCCATGGGCTTCGGTCCCTCCAGGTTAATGTGATGTGGGGGAGCTGCCCGTCCCACCCTCAGTGTCATACCAGCCTTGCGGATACAGCAGTCTCCTGGGCAGCCAATCCAGCAGCTCTCCCAAGCATTCTCTTTACAGAAGGAGTGAATGTGGCTAAAACAAGAGCTGAAAGATCACCAAGCACTGATGGATTCTTAAAGCATCATCAAGACCTTCTTCATGGCTTTGTAACTACTTTTACTCATTCTTTTTTAGATAATTCTTTGGGCCCCTGAGAGATCTTGTTTCCCTTCCTCAAGCAGGTACACCGGTGTGTTGCTGTGGTGGCTCGGGCAGGTTTGGTTACTGGTGATGATTTAAAAAAAATATATTTAACACTGGAGAACTTTTTCCAGGGGAAACCTCATGTATAAAACATGGCCTTTATGAAGTATCAGAGAGGTAGCCATGTTAGTCTGAATCTGTAAAAAGCAACAGAGGGTCCTGTGGCACCTTTAAGACTAACAGAAGTATTGGGAGCATAAGCTTTCGTGGGGAAGAACCTCACTTCTTCAGATGCCATCTGAAGAAGTGAGGTTCTTCCCCACGAAAGCTTATGCTCCCAATAAGCTCTGTGGCCTTTATGAAGGAGACCTAAGGGTTGGTATAGGATTCTTTGAAAATGGCAGTCTCAGTCAATGGTAGCTACCGACATGCTTAAAGCTAAGCATGTGCTTAAGTGATGTGTGGATTGAGGCCTAAACATTCCATCCTGTAGCTCTTATTCAGGCAAAACTCCCATTGATGTGACTGGCTGCGAAACCTGGAATACATTGAATCCCTTGGAAGTCAATATTTTCTGGCATACCGTGTTCAGTCCTGAAAAGTGCTGAGCGTTTTCAACGCCCATTAGCTTCAATGGGAACCCTTACTTCTGGCAGGCATAAAAACCCTCATAATTCCGGGCATAAAAAACAACTCTAGATATTGGGGGTTAGGAGGAAATTTCCTCTGGGGACAGATTATCCCATCATTGCCAATTGCTGGTTTCTTGCAGCCTTCTCTGAATCATATGGTACTGAGCAGCATTGAAGAGAGGATACAGGACTAGATGGACCCCAGGGTGGGGATTCTTATATGCTTTACAGGATCGAACCCTTCAAGTGCATTCTGTTGGCAAAAGGGGAAAACAATAGCTCAAGGAACCTGAGGAAATAAACCGTATATAATACTTCATACAGCTCTATATTACCTTCCTCTTCAGGCACGCACTCTAATTCACATTCATCTACCCAGCAGGTACTCTTTATGTCTTTTGAAACCTCAGTGTTTGGACCAGAAGTAAACAAGACTGAAAAAGGCAGAAGTCATCAAAAATATGCTGACACCACTGGCCCTACAGGCCACAACAATCCATCATATTCATTGTCTCAGTAAAATTGCCGGTGTAGACCGAATATAAATGCTGTAATATAAGTAGCAATAGCTGAACATGTGTGTAGGGTACTGGACATATTAGTGTCATAATCACATGATAAATAAAACCATATTACTGTACTGACTGTACTGCACCAAATTTGCTAATATAACCTTTCCCTACCTGAAAGCTACCGGGCCTAAGCAAATGTGCTTCCACTTGAAAGATAAAGCGAGGGAAAGAGCAGTGTGAGCTGATTTATAATGAATGTTCAGCCATGAAGTGAAAACAAAAGGGAATCTGGCAAGCAGGTAAACAAATGTTAAGACAAGTATAGGGAACCCTTTAGGAAGCCTCTGAAACTAGATGTAAAATGGCACAAGGGGGACTATTGCATTAGAGTCTGAAGCAGTTTAGAATCATGATGCTAACGGTACAAACGCTGCAGGCTGGAAGTAGACAAATGAGCTGAATTAGGGCCATTCTACACTAGCAAATTTCGCTGCTTTAAGTCTACTGGTATAGTTAAAGTGGCAAAACCCAACTAGCACAGATGTAGTTGTACCAATATAAAAAGTGCTTATACTGGTATAGTTTATTCTGGTTCAGAAAGAGGAATACATGTTTCTGGTATAAGGTATCTTCAAAGGGGCATAGCTGCATCCACACTAGGGTTTATAGGAGAATAAATGTATCAGTAAAAAATCCACACCACTAACCAATATTTTTATCCTGGTATTACTTTTCTAGCGTAGACCAGTGCTAGGTGACTTGCCTTCAAAGTCTTAGGCTACACTGATGGACAGTTCAGGCTACTCATCCAAATTTGATATGAAGGGAGACATCACCAGAACAGGGCTGGATCATGCTCCCATTAACTTCAGTGAAAGGAGGATTAGACTAATGTTAGGCAATCTGGAGATGTATAGATTAAACGAGGCTGTGTAGACAGACAGAAATTAGGTAACTATTCTTAGAGAGGAAGGAGTGTCTTGTGGTTAAAGGACTGGAGAGATTCTTTGGACCCAAGGGCTCAGTTCTTAGCTCTGCCACAGATTTCTCACGTGACTTTGAGCAAATCACTCTCTATCTCTGTGGCTGGGTTGCCCATCTATAAAACGGGGAGAATAATACTTCCTTTCTCCACCTCTTTGTCTGTCTAATCTATTTAGATGATGAACTCTTCAGAGTGAGGACTGTCTTTTACTATGTGTCTGTACAGCACTGTAGCACAGTGGTCTTGGGAGGCCTGCTACAATATATATATAAATAATAAAATATATCCTGGCAGCAGGGCTGGCTCTAGGTTTTTGCTGCCTCAAGCAAAAAAATTTTTGGCTGCCCCCCATCCCAGCTCTGGGCTCCCCCCCTTCCGCTCCAGCCCTGGGCTCTCCCCCCCACCCCACCCGCACTCCCTGCTGCCCCAGCCCTGGGCTTCCCCCCACCAGTGCTGACTCCGCCCGCTCCCCACTCGCCTCCAGCCGGTCCGGCTCTGGCAGAGTCGGGGTAAGCAGTGGGGCTCCTGGGCCGGCCTCAGCTCAGGGTCCCTCCAGCCGAGGCTCCCGCCTCCAGGACAGAGCCGGGGGACTGTCCGGCAGAGGGCTAAGGAGCCGGGGCGGGGCAGGGCAGCCCAGAGGGAGCGGAGCCCCGGAGAGCGGGATGTGGGCCCCGCACAGCAGTGCCCCGGGCACCGGTCCCCACTATGGCCCCGCTGCTGCTGCTCCTGGCCGCTCTGCCGCAATCCCTGTGTGGCTCGGGCCGCTTTGCCCAGCCCCAGCTGCAGCGCTGGGGGGCGGCCACCCTGCGGCACCTGCAGGCAACTCTGTGCACCCCGCGGGGAGGTCCCCAGCCCAAGTGTCCCGTGCTCGGAGCCCGCCTGGCCATAAGGTGCAGGCGCTGCTCCCTGACGCGAACAGCAGTGGCCCCAAGGCGGCCCCAGTGCAGGACGCGCTGCTGCTGCCAGGGCCAACTCTAGGCTTTTGCCGCCCCAAGCGAAAAAAAAAAAGGCTGGCTGGAATGCCGCCCCTGAAAATGTGCCGCCCTAAGCACATGCTTGGTTTGCTGATGCCTGGAGCCGGCGCTGCCTGGCAGATAGTTTATAAACATGTTAGGGCTTGATTCTCCACAAACTTGTGCTGATTTAAAATCAGTATAAACCCATTGTCTACCATTAAGTTAATCTTGATTTACCCAGTTTGTGAGAGCCCTATGCATGAATTTTGATAAGTAAAAAGCTATTGTTTAAGTACATCAGAAAGAAAAACAAGTATATATTTGTTTAAAGTGGATATTAGTTTCTAGAGGCTTGAACCACCCTTCTGAGAGACTATCACCACCTGAATGTGTATTTATAATGTTTGTGAATGAATATTGCTTATCCACTAGAGAACAGGGTTGTAGAGTAAATTAAGGTTTGAGCCTATCATAAAAATGCCTTCCAGAATCCCTAGGAAAAGACTGCTGCGCACGCGCGCGCACACACACACACATTTTAATATCTTTGCCATTATACATGATAGCTTTATTTTCAACCCAAAAGAAAGAGTAAATAAATGTACTATGGATGGAACTTATTGCCAGGCCTGTTTGATTATTTTACTGATTTGGAAATTAAGAGTTTCCAAACCCAGCAAAATCCTTTTATTTTTCTTTAATGATATTGACAAATGAACAAATGCATGTGACTTTGGGCCAGATCCTCAGCTGGTGTAAACTGGGATAGCTCCAACACTGGAGAGAGGCTGATTCATTCCAGCATAGGATCTGGCCCTTTATTTTTAAATAGTAGGATGAAAGTAGGAATTAGGATAACAGAGAAGTTCGGTTAGTGAAGAGGAGAATAATAAATAGTAATAAACAAACATGACTTCTTTTTATGCTCTTTGCTACACCTTCCCTGACTATGAGCCTAATCCAAAGCCCATTGAGATCAAGACAAAGAAGCCATTGACTTTAATAGGCTTTGACTCAAGTCCTACGTCACTGCTCGTATTTCATCCTTCACCCAGTGTCTCTAAATCCTTGGCCCCTTTTATAGTCTCCTGTTCCCATTGTCAGTTTCATGCATTCTCGTATCCCAATTCCAGTGCTTGGAATAGCCTTGCACAGTCAGCGAGCCATTCAACTTCAAATACTTCTTTAATACTCTCCAATTATTCGACAAGCTTCCCTATTGATCTCATCACTGATGATGCCACCACGTATTTGGCCATGTGACCTGTTGGCCTCTGTATTGTATTAATCTTGGCCAAGGCCTGATTCTGGTGCTGGCACTTTAAGGAGTCCGGGGGACTCCTCACAGTAATAAAAGTGCTGTGCCAGCTAGTACGTTTTTGCAGGATCAAGTCCGCTGATTGTAAGTTCCTTGTGACAGGGACTTTGTCCTTTTTCTGGTTTGTAAAGTACCTCAAACTTCTTGAGCTGCATCCATTAATAAAGAAAATGGAAGGAAGGATGGTCCATGATTAAGGCACTGGACTTGAACTCAGGAAATGCAGGCTGCCATCGATTTCCTGTATGAACTGAGCTTGGACAAGTCACTTCATCTCGCTGAGCCTCAGTTTCCATTATCATGCTTGTCTCCCTTTCTCTCACCATTTGCCTCATCTATTTGTGTTCTAAGCTCCGGGGGGCAGAGACAGTCTCTTCCTGTGTGCATGTACTGTGCCTAGCACAATACAGCCTCGGTATCTCTAAAGGTATGATATGAGAGGGGTGATTCCCAGTATGGGTAGGCACTCGCATTACCTTCTCTTGAGCTAGCAGGCTAAAAATACCAGTGTGGATGCTGTGGCATGAGTGGCAGCTTGGGCTAGTCTAAGTTCACCCAACCTCTGGGTCCAAGATCAGGTGGCTAGTCCAAGCTGCCACCTGTGCTGCAAAGTGCACACTGCTATTTTTAACATGATCGTTTGAACAGAGCTAGCGCAAGTCTGTGTCTGTCCGCACTGGGAATCACACCTCCTAGCTCAGCTGCTGCTTTCACAGAGAACTAGAAGACTTTCTAGTCTTGAATGGGTTCAGAACTATAAAGGTATTTGCCTGGATTTTCTCTCAGATGTTGTTTCCAGGTTGTAGTCAAAACAAAACACACTCAAGCTGTGTTCCCTAATGTATAACACACAGCTCAAGCTTACATCTAAGGGGAGGTATTATCTCTGCCAAGAAAGACACTGAGAAAACTTCCAGCAGCACATATTCTTTTGATGTGTGCATCACCATTTTCTACAGCCACAGAGGTTAATTCTCTTAAGCTTGTACAAGAAAGGGGTAGGGACAAACGTTGGACCTATTTTGAATGTTGATCTCATAAATGGATAATCCCGGTATAAAGTAAATGGATGTGAATAGGACTGTAGTTATTCTTCAGCTGCTTTGGACCTTTTAAAAATCAATGCAGTTTGAAGCAATAGGACTCCGTATTAAAGAAGAGCAAGCTTTTCCAAATGAGTTTTGTATTTAATTTCTTCTGGGCCACAAATAAACTCACATTCAAAAATTAAAACATGTAAAAATCCAATCCTACGCCAGTACTCAGACTTCTCAAATAATATGTTAAAGAAATGGATTTTTCTTCTCAGGTTATTTCACCTTTTCTTCTATTTTTATTTTCCCATACAACTGCCCCTCCCTTCCCAGTCCCTTTTATCCATTTTGAAGGGTTTGATGCGGTCCCCCATCAGTCTCTGTGGCTAGACTGACACTGCTTTCAAGAGGCATGGTGCTGGAAGTCAGGATGCGTGGGCAAGCTACTTCACCTCTTTATACCTCGGTTCCTCCACCCACCCTTTGTCTGTTTAGGCTGGAAGATCATCAGAGCAGAGACTTTGTGTACAGTGTGCTGTGCATACAGCACCTAGCACAACCAGGATTGGAAACCCATTGAAGTGTCTAGGTGCTATTGCAATACAAATAATATTTTCTCTTTCTCCTACCACATTTGCAGCTTGTCCATCTCTCCTCCAAAGCACATAAATGCTGACTCGTTACCATCCACCTGTGAGCACCTGGCAGCATTGGGCCCATGACACAACTGAACCCACAATAATGGATATTTTCTCCTTCAAGTGAGTAAGGAGAATTTGCTGATGAATAGATAATTGATCTAAACATCCATACTGCACACATCGCTGTGGTATCATGCACTGAATGCAGGCAAGCATTAGCAAGATCTTTTAACAGGAGTTGTGCTCCACAAATCAATTAGGCAAATCCCACTTTGTGCCTTTCTTTGCCAGGTTTAAGAATCCAGGCCTTCCAATGCTAAGAGTCTCACATAGTGGAAAATGAGAGGAACTACTGAGATCATAGATAGTCCTTTAGATGATGACAAGGTCCAAGGGAAATCCACTTTACATTGTGATTTACAACCTTAGCAGATGGGTTGAAAGTCAGGTCAGCTTATTTTATTGCAGTTATGTTAAGCTTGTCATTTTCAGGGTCTCTGTCTCTCTCCCACACACACAAATATATTCCCTTCTCTGTACTTTCTCTGCTAAGTGCTAAGGTACCAAGTGAAGCAGTGAACATTAAAATGTCATTTTGAGATGAACAAGAAAACTGGCACGCACACAAAATTCACAAAGCATTTTACGTTGCTGTCGATAAATTTAGCAGAGATTCTTTCTGTTGCTATGTGTTTTCTTTCTAGCTAACCTGCTTCAAAAACTATTTAAAATTCCCCCCTTCTCCTTCCAAACCAAAACAGTGTGACTCCTCCCTGGCCCCTAATAAAGGATAATACACAAAGAAGCTATGATGTTTTGGCCAGTTATACTACCCCAACAGAATTCACCAATACTCTACCTATTAAGAACTGGATCCCTAGAGCTAGGCATCTAGATCCATATTTAGGCACCTAAATAAGTGGCTTAATTTCCAGAAGTGCTGATTAGCCCCCAAACCCAACGACTTTCTAAGGAGCTGCAGATATTCCACCATCTGAAAACAACACAACGTATAAGGGATTTGGGCCTGCTGTTCCAGGAAGCCTAGGTAAGCCAAAGTAGAGGTTTACACTTCTAATCTGAGGGATTTGTGTGAACAGACTATTAAATTACATGCCTCAAATGCAGAAAAATAAGCCAATTTTGCATTGCTCAGGGGTCGACCTTTTGCACAGGGTGAGGGTTGTACTGATAATACTCAAATAAATAACAAGAAAGGATACTTAGTTTTGTAAAGGTGAGGAAGTATTATCCTCATTTCAGATATATGGAAATACAAGCATTAACTAACCCTTGCTATGCCCTGGTGGTCTCCATTTTGCAGAAGGGAAGAATGGAGCAGCAAGGTGAAGTGACTTGCCCAAGGCTACATAGCAACCTAGCAGTCACATGAAGATAAGAACTCAGACCCCAAATCAGCCAAGTATTTAAGCACATGCTTTACTGAATCGGTGTCTCAGGAAGGTCTAGTCCTCAACCCTGAGCTCATTCTTACAGACAGCATTGACGCTCATCTGAAACCAGCGACTTTACTTTTGATAGTTGTTTTTTCCAGGATGTAAAATAAACCTAAAAACTTCATCTCTGTGGTTTATCTTCCCTGTGAAAAAGGCCCAGGCTGTTCAGTGCTGAGAGCCCTCAACTCCTACTGGAAGCAATACGGGTTGAAGTGCTCAACACTGCATAGGACTAAGACCCAAGTGCCTAACAAACACCTTGTCTGCTCCTAGGAGATACCAAAAGAGGACAGCTCCCATCCTGCTGAATGATAGTATCTAGTCTCTATTGACTTTGAAGGGAGCTGTAGGGGCTCAGCGCCATTTAGGGCCAGAATGGCTGTTTTTATGGTTGTCTTGCTACATAGCCAGGCACTTAAGATTTTTGTCATTCTATGTCGGCACTTTCCAGCTAGGACTGACGTGAACCTGGAAGAGCAGAAGGGGCTGTGAAAGTGAAAAATAATAAGGAAAGTTCATACTTTGTCAAGCCTCTAGTACCCTTGTCAACATCCCTTGCACTCACACCCATGCTTGGCTTCAGTTTAGCTTTTGTGCAAATTTTGGGGAGGCTCTTCTGTAACCAAATCAGTGTGCCTATCCCTGTCCCATAGGTAACACTCTGTTATTCAGTGTGACTGCTAAACATTTCTAGTAAAGGCTGCAATCTAGAGCATAGCCCTGTTGTACTGAGCGCACTACAAACACTGATGAAGAGACAGTAAGCCTTTCAGCACTATGGGCCTCATCCTACTCAGACAAAAATAAATGACAAAATCCCATTGATTTCAATCACGCAGAATTAGACCCTATATGGCAGTGTAAGCAATAGGTTGCTGCTCTGATTGAAGTCAATGGAATAGGGCATTGGACTGGGACTCAGGAGAGCAGGGCTATATTCCCAACTGTACCGCTCACCTGCTGTGAGAGCTCTGGCAAGTTGCTTCCCCTCTTGGTGCCTTCATTTCCCCTCCTGCCCTTTCTCCCTCTTGTCTAGATTGTAAAGCTCGCGGTGTGTTTGTAGAGCATCCAGCACAGTGGGCCCTCCGTCTCAGCTAGGGCTGGTAGGCACACAGCTGGAGTATAAAATAAACAAGGAAGAAAAGGATCATGTGAAACATCCTTTGCTATTCTCTTTAGCATCTCACTGTCTCCAACAGAGAATCTGGTTCCCCATTCTTTGCAGGACTTGAGGGTTAGGGCAGGGAGATGGGTGGGTGGGTCACTTCACAGAACTAGCTAGCTCTTTTACCTGTTATCTACAGGGGAAAACAAAACATCCTCATGCTAGGAATGTGGTGATTGCTACAATCTGGTATCTTTGAAATACCAGAAGAGAAGATGCTCCTGTGGGGTTTCCCTTTGAAACGCTGCCAGAGAGCTCTACCTTGTGACAGTTCGTGTGAGATGAAAGATAGTGGAATCAAGCATAGTTGCAGGGTCTCAATTTTTTCCCCCTGTTATTTCTATATTTTAAACACACAAATTCATCAAAAGCAAAGGTCATTTGATTTTCAACTAAAATAACGTTTCCTTATAGAGCTTGTAGATGGAATCTCTCCTTGCATAAGGCCTGTTGTGGATGATGGTTTCACAACGGTTTAGAAGGCTCTGACAAAGATCAGTCCCCTTTCAGTTTGTAAGCTGAACATGAACTGTTGCAAAGAGATCTTTTTCTGTTGTTTTATAGTCTCCTTTCATCCAGGGTTCTGCAAAGCTCAGTGGTTTCTCTTCACTGAAACATTTGCCTGGCCTGATTTTCAGTGGATTTGGACCCCCAGTTTAACATTGTCCTTTAGATTCAGACTGATGTTTCATGCTGAAACCATGAATGTCAACTGATTATGATGTAGAACCATAATCAGCCCAGCACAAAAGTGGGCTCAGAGTCATTCAAAATTTACTCAAAAAGGTGTGTGAACAAAGCAAACCTTTAGACAAACAGACACGTTTCAAATCTTCAGTGAAGAAGGAAGCAAGTTGAATTTTGGATGAATTCGCCTTTCTTTCTGAACATTTTCCACAGTCTGATTTCAGCATACCTGCTCTGAATTCTATAGTTTGTTCCCCATAGGCATGTCACTTTTCAACCTTTGTGAGATTTCCTGTCCTATTGCTGCTAAATGATATATGCCAAAAATAAGGAATAAAAGAATGGAAACACTGATAAGATCCTGAAGCGCAGAAGCACCTGAGAACAATACCTTAGGCATAGAGCCCCAGCATCACACACAATTTGCAATCAACACTATTTACAGAGGTAATCAGACATAATTAATTGCATTCTATTAGATGTTCCCTGTCCTAAAGGAAATACAGGGAGGTTTCAACTGAAAGGATTTTATTAAGGCAGCATGTATTCAGTGCTCTAAATAGTCAGTCAATTCTCATTTCCAGTGTAATTCTGAAGAGTTGATTTGCTGATGTAACAATTTTTTTTGTTTGTTTGTTATAGTTCAATATATATATTTAGCAAGTCAAAGTTATAAATAGCATGCGTTATGAAAAGATGCACAAGCCATCCCCAGTGCTCACATTGAGCTAACAATGCAGGAAGGATTTGAGGAGTATCCCTGTCAGGGTGTGGAGATGAATTGTTTGAGATGTAACGACAATTCAAACGTAGTCTCCAATAAACAGCCTTTGCCATCTAGCAGCTAAAAATGGTGTTGAAATGTTCAAGTTAAATGTAAAATTCTGCAGAGATGGGCTCAGTGTGGGAAAATTCTGAGGCAGCAAAGGTGGTGAAACCCACCTGGGATGATTTAACCATAGGAAGGGTCAGCCCTGAAGGTGGTGCTACTCCAGAAATGGGACAACAGCACTAAACAGGTGTTGTCATAACCTGTTTGTGCTAACCAGAAACAATGGTCCTCGGTTGAACAGCTATGTTCACATTGCCCTACTGATGTTCAGCATGATGTTATCATATTCCTAGTGCACACATACATGGAATTATATGGCCTATTCATGGCTTAGGGACAGACTTTGATCTCATTTAGACTGGTGTAAGTATGGAGTAAATCTGTTGATTAAAATGAAGTTGCTCTAGATTTAGCTTTATAGTAGTAAGATAATAATCTGATCCTTAAGTTTTTATTTTGAGATGTGCAGAGGATGGAAATTCTTATTTGTGGAGGATTGGAAGCTTTCCAAACTTGGCTTTGTTCTTATTTGGGACAAAGCCTGAAATTTTTGAAATTCTCTTTGAAAGAAAATTCTCAGGAAAAATGGTTTTAGAGAGGATCTAGAGAAGGATTATATAATTATTACAAATAGAGGGCATGAGAGTGGCTAAGGAAACATGATAGGCCAGATCCAGCTTGTGTTGGCCAGGACACAGGGTGCCCCAAGGGATCACTGCAAGGTGCTCACAAGCAGGGCCGGCTCTCGCTTTTTTGCCGCCCCAGGCAAAAAAGGTTCCGGCCGCCCCCTCCTCCCCCCACCCATCGCGGCAGGGGAGGGCGTGGGGAGGGGGGGGCGCGGCCAGAGTGCCAGGGGAGGGCGGCGAGCCCGGCCGTGGCCCCGCTCTCCCCGGCAGCCAGAGCCGGAGCGCCGCACTGCGCCGCCCCCAGCACAAGCTTGGTGGGCTGGTGCCTGGAGCCAGCCCTGCTCACAAGGCCACTTCATGAGGCATGATTTCAGCCAGTCGGGAAGGCCTTTAAAGAGGGTGGGACTGGTCAGGGAGGAGCAGATTATCTGGCAAATGTACAGAATTATGAACAGCTGAATCAGACATGCTAAAACAAGTAGCCTTCTCTGACAGGGCTCTTATGTAAAGCTGCCATCTCACAGTGGAACTCTTCAGAAAGAGGCAGTGACACCAGCTCACCATGGGGGTGAATGCTCCACATCAGGATAAAACCAAGATGTATCGATTTTTTTTTTTTTTTTTTTTTGCAGAAAAATAGATTCCCCATCCCAGAGTAGTTAATAGCTTCATGGTTAGGGCACCCACGTAGGTCTCCCACATTGTAGGTGAGTGCCATATCCACTAGGCTATTCTGTGGTGAGTCCTGTTCTCTGGTTTCGATAAAAAAAAAGTCCATTCTGGACCCAAGAGACCTTTCCTGACAAAAGTTTCATCGAAACCAACCCTTTCCCACAAAAAAGTTTCCTGCAAAACATTTTGTTGAAAAATTCCTGTGCAGTTCTATTTAATGTTTAAAGTTGGGTACTTTGGTGGATGTCAGTGCTAATTACTTTGCAGGTTTGAGCCCTTAAGGCCCATTTCAACTCAGACTGGAGTTGGAGCCCATCAGAGTCAGTGGAAAGATTCTGATTGGTTTCAAGGGGAGATGGACTGGGCTATAAATCCTATGGCCCCAGTTCTCCGGCCACAGGATAGGAATAAGCCTGGATGACTCCAATAGGAATTATCTGTATCCTGCAAAGGAAGAATGGTGCCTGTAAGATTTTGTACTTGAACTCATTACTTAGTAGATTATATTTTTAAAACAAATATGAACAAAGACCAGAAGATAAAAACTGGAGATCAGCCAACATAGGAAAGTACAGAGGCCCTAATAGAGTTGATTACTCTTGCATCTGGAAACCCCAAAACCAAATGATGTAGCTTGGCACAACCCAAAACTTCCTCCAGGTTGCCCAACTCTGCAAACAAACCAAAGAAAAGGGAGCAAGGATGCGGTTGTCAAATGCGTGTAAAGTGATTAGGTGCCCACCTCTCCCTCAAATACAAGGGGAACTGGATGCTCACATCCGATCACTGCTTTTGAAAATTGTGGTCTATAAGAATAAGGGTGGCTTGTTGATTTAAGGGTCCATTTATTAGGACAATACTGACTATGCATTAGTTTAGTCCATACACTTATACACAACTGGAATTTGTTGACTATCTGGTAACCGGCTTGTTAAATATAAATGACTTCAAACGCATCACTGAGATTTTCAATTTAATGTTCTACCCAAAGCAGTTTGGGTGAAACTACAGTGCTTCACCATAAAAAGAGAGTGTTCCAGACAAAAGGTTAATCAACACACAAAACACATTATCACACAGATTCAATGGAGCAAAGTGCTTTAATGAGTTTGAGAAGCAGTTTGAGCAGTGTTTAAACAGTGGCAAATCGGAAAGTATGGAGTAGAGAAGAAGTTAAGGATTAATCATTTACACAAGGTACCCCACATATTGCTAAGCTGGTTCCATTCTACAGGCTTCTCTATATCAGAATTGCATGTTCTACAAAGTTCAATTTCCTTAGATTCCAGCTGTGGCCCTGATCCTGTAAAGTTTTAAGCATATGCTTGAATCTAGGCACATACGAAATCCCACAGAACTCAGTGAGGCTTTGTGTGCACTTAAAGTTGAGCACATGCTTAAATCTGCTTCTTATTTAGAGCCTCTTTGCAGATCCTCTCAGCAACACTTTTCTATAATCATTAAAGCACTTGGCCCCTGTAGGTGCTATTATAGAGTGCAGTGCAGCAGTCTGGTGCATTGAGCAATTTTTTATGAGTACTTCCCGCAGTCCCCATTGGCCTGGAGCGGCAAACCGCGGTCAGTGGGAGCTGCGATCGGCCGAACCCGCGGACACTGCAGGCAAACAAACTGTCCCGGCCTGCCCGTGAATTTCCCTGATGGGCCGCTTGCCAAAGGTTGCCGATCCCTGGTCTATAATGACACTAACACAATGGTGAGGGAAGTGAACTAGCTTTAAAAAAAATAAATGCTTCTGAAGGATACAGAACTCAAGGCCAGGTCCTGATCCTATTGAAGTCAATTGCAGAAATCTCAGTGACTTCACTGGACCAGAATTTGGCTGTCATTGGATAAGCATTTGGAATAGCAGCATACAAGAACCCACTATGCATCCACTTTTCTTCAGAAATCACAGCATCTGTCTCATTGTCATCAGATGTAAAGCTGACCTAGCACACTTTCCCAAAGTAAAAATCCTCCTACAGTTCAATGCTCTGGATTTTCAGCCCCTTCGATCCCCACTTTCAAAATACACCAGCTGATTCAGTCCTCAGGCATTTTGATTAATTTATTGAAGTTAGGAGCAATTTATTGAATACTCTTCCTAGATTCTGTGTGATTTTTACATTCAAACATTTTTCAGCAAGCATTTAAATTGAACAGTGAGTATGAGCAGCTATCATTACAGCAAAGCCATAATAAAGGTCACACATTTGTTAGATTGAAAGTGACATTAATACCTTTCAAATTCTTATTAGAGAAGTTCCATCATGGTTCCATTTTCCTGGGGAGTAATAGGTCACCTGTCAAATCTATCACCATGTCTGTCTCTATTCTTCCTACTTTCAAGCAAAGATCAAAGGAAGTAGAAAAGAATCATAAGAAGTACACTTTTCAAGAGCGTCAATTTGACAAGTTTAATTAAAGTCACAAGTTCAAGTATATGGTAATCCATTGCCTGAAATCCTGGAGTAGATACTACATGGTACACGGATCTAAAGCAAATGAATTTGAAGGCTGAGGGAACACACAGAGTCCCTATCCTTACGTACCTAACCGTTCAAATAATATGAATGAGAATCAGTTCTGTGACACACTGTGGTGGGTTTTTTTTGTTTTTTTTTAAACAAAGGGCTAGATTGTGAGAGATTCAGACTGAACATCTGCACAAGGGCATGAGATCCCACCTCTACATCCAGCTCTGTGCTATCCAGGCCTCAGATGCAAGCACGTATGAGTAATAGGGCTTATTCTCCTTCTTACTCCCTTCCAGAAGCAGGTGGGCAGGGAGGTATGGAATTCTTGCTTCACTCTCTACCCATTCCCACAAAAACCACAGTCCCTTAATCAAAGCAGGAGGAGTAGTCATTTACTGCTGTATTGAGAGGTAGATAAACTGGAGGGTAGGGATGGGGTCCAGAGTGACCTAGACAAATTGGAGGATTGGGCCAAAAGAAATCTGATGAGGTTTAACAAGGACAAGTGCAGAGTCCTGAACTTAGGAAAGAAGAATCCCATGCAGTGGTACAGGCTGGGGACCAACTGGCTAAGCAGAAGTTCCGCAGAAAATGACTTGGATTACAGTGGATGAGAAGCTGGATATGAGTCAGCAGTGTGCCATCGTTGTCAAGAAGGCCAACGGCATATTGGGCTGTATTAATAGGAGCATTGCCAGCAGATTGAGGGAAGTGATTATTCCCCTCTATTCGGCACTGGTGAGGCCATACCTGGAGTATTGCATCCAGTTTTGTTTCCCCCACTACAGAAGGGATATGGACAAATTAGAGAGAGTCCAGTGGAGGGCAACGAAAATGATTAGGGGGCTGGAACACATGACTTATGAGGAGAGGCTGAGGGAACTGGGGTTATTTAGTCTACAGAAGAAAAAAAAGCGAGGTGGGATTTGATAGCAGCCTTCAACTACCCAACTACCTAAAGGGGGGTTCCAAAGAGGATGGAGCTAGGCTGTTCTCAGTGGTGGCAGATGACAGAACAAGGAGAAATGGTCTCAAGTTGCAGTGGGGGAGATCTAGATTGGATATTAGGAAACATTATTTCACTAGGAGGGTTGTGAAGCACTGGAATGGGTTACCTAGGGAGGTGGTGGAATCTCCATCCTTAGAGGTTTTTAAGGCCCAGGTTGACAAAGCCTTGGCTAAGATGATTTAGTTGGTGTTGGTTCTGCTCTGAGCAGGGGATTGGACTAGATGACCTTCTGAGGTCTCTTCCAACCCTGATATGCTATGATTCTACTGGGGCAAGGAGGATGTTGGGTGAAACCAGTGTGTCTATGAGCAAGAATGCGGCTTATTCACAACCCTTCTACTTCATGTCACACAGTCTAACCCTAATAGCCAGAGCCTCAGCTCACATAAACCAACATAGCTCCATGTAAGTCAATCGAGCTATGCTAGTTTATCCCAGCTGAGGATTTGACCCTTTATGTCCTACTGCAACTAAAATGCAAACACTGCAACAGTTGGTAACAGATCAGTGTATTTTTTGTAAAAAAAAAAAAAAAAATTTTAACACATGAGAAAAAGCAACAAAACAGGGAAAACAGTTTAAAAAGACATTTCAAACAAACAGCTGTGCTTCACATTTTAAACATCATGACAATTGGCCAAATGATGTTGTATATTGTTACCTGTATTTTATGTTTATCTGCATGATGCTTTATGAAGCACATAAAATTATATAGATGGAAAATGTGTTATTTTTAGCAACTAAAGACAAGTCAAGAGAAAGAAGAAAAGGAGGACACTATTTCTGAATCACCTGTCATTCAAAGGTAACTGCTCTCCTCTTACCAGTAAATATAGGGTTTTTTAAAAAGGTTTAAGGGAAGAAAATCCATAATCTAGAAGGAAGATTAGGCACCTCTGAGGAGAAATAGAAGGGATATACAGATGCTGATCTCAATGTCACCAGTGTAAATCTGAAATAACGTAACTGACATCAGCCGTCAGTCCACTCTTATACCCATGTTGTTATAACCAGAATCTGATCTACTGAAAGGAAGCTATAGAATTTAAGGGGGATGAAACCACTCAGGGTTTACTGAAAAGTAACCAGGTTCTATAGAAATATTTATGGAATTTTATAAACATAAGCAGGGGAATGGTCCCGCTATTGTGGGGAACTTTCCTGGCTTATACACGACCCCAGTGAAATGGGCTAGCATAAGAATCTGAGTCCTCGCTCACACTTCCTTTACCAAGACACCTGCCTGACCTCAAGGGCAGAGTCCTCATAACCCCAACAAGGCTGGGCCCAGAATTCCTGGGGGGCTCAATCCCCAACCTTGTAATTGTCACTTAGGGTGGGGCTAAGGTGTCCCCACTCCAGGGGGCTCTCTCTGTACTGGATGCTTCCCTGACCCACTGATCATTACATACAGTTCAAAGCAAATACAATTTATTTAACAGCAATCAATTTTAAAATGTAAGGAAAAAATGGGAAAGGTTAAAGAAAACATCACCCCGCTCTGTGGCACGGGGACGTCACAACCAGCATCTCTGGAATGTAAGGGAAGTTCAGTCTGTTCCTCACGTGTCCCGGGCCGTCTTCTCAGCCCTGGCTGTGCTCCAGGTAGCAGGACCCTTCTTCCCATCGTCAACCCTCCTGCCAGGGTTACGATCCCCCTCCAAGTCTGGCCTGCAAGGTCTCCTGGCTGTGGGCATCTCCCTGTGCTGGTCCAGCTGCCCAGGGCACCCCCTTGCTCTCCTCAGCTGCTCACCACAGCCAGCTCTGGACTGCTCCAGCCCAACCTCCAGCTCCATACTGCCTCAGCACTGCTGCTGCTCTGCCTCCAGCTCCCTGGGCTCCTTTTTCTCGCCCCTCTGGCTCTGGTTGCCGCAGTTCTCCTCCCAGCACAGATCTGCTCCCTGGGCTGCTTCTCTGGCTGAGTCTCAACTTACTGAGTCACCTTCATCATCAGTCAATCAACAGGTTTGGAGTAAGAACCCCCTTTAGTCCCCATCTTCCTTGTCAGGGAAGCATGTGGGGGGAGAGACCCAGTACCTTAGTACCTGACCACACTTGTTCTCCTGGCTCTTTTACTGCACACCTTCTTATGCCCAGCTCCTACCAGCCAGCCTCGCTGAAGGGGCTTCTTTTTAAACTAGTTCCAGCTGGTTCTAAATGGACTTCAGGTGATCTGATTAGCCTGTTTCCCTTGATTGCTTCTAATCATTCTTAATTGGCTCCAGGTGTCTTATGGAGTCTGCCTGACTTAATCGCTTCTAGCACCTTCCTGACTGCTCAGGGGGTCCTGGTCACTCAGGAAACAGAAAACTATTCACCCCATGTGTTTTCCTTCTACCAGACTCCTATACCCAACCGGTCTGGGTCTGTCACAGAAATATGAAGGTGTTAGACCAATAGGATGTATTTCTGACCCAAATAATCTAATATCATTTTAGAGATTCCTTTGATACACATGTAGGGTACTGGTTCAGCTTCCAGGAATGCAATAGACATCTTCACAAAGTGCCATATAGGATTAAGCTGTTATTGACAAAATAGACCTAAGAAGGAGAAAGGATGTAATGAAAGTAGAGCAAATCTGATGAATGGGCATGTAGGAGAAAGAAATTCTTATTAGAGGCATAAACAATTACAGCACTATAATTAGAGTTGTGGAATTATTTCCTTCTCTTAAGGGTTTAAAGCCCCCACTACAAAAATTCAAGATTCTGTTCTCTACTATACTTCATCAAATGACCCAAGAAGCAAGGAGACTTCATATACCTTTAGCGTGTAGTAATTCCAGCAACCTCTGGGGTTCAGCCACTACGGGACACCCCACACAAAGCCTCTACTGTGCTATTGCTACTTTTCTTTTCAGTTGTTGAGCACTAATGTTGTGACACTACTGCAAAACCTCTTTGAACTGGTATAGATTAGTATTATAGCACCAGCCAGAATTTTCCCTCGCTTTCGTTGAGTCTTATTGAGAAACAGCAGGTAGTTGTATTTTATTGTAATACTGTGTGATTGAAAATCAAGCAGTATATATTACATTTCAGGTTCCCCATGACGTGGATGTTAATACAGGTCACCCACCAAAAATCTTCTTTTATTAAAGAGTAAAGAAAGGCTGACATGTGTCATCTGAGCAAATTCTACTCTTATGTAAGTATTGATCAAACAATCATGGCTAATGATAGAACTCTTTAAGTGAATTAGACGAATGTTCCCACGTGGCTATCAATTCAATTTCCCAGGCTAAATGAGCATCTTTTGTAAAGTGAAGCCCTTTTAAGGAAGATAAATTGTTCAGACACACCAATGTCCATTACAATTACTGCTTTATTCCTGTGAGTACTGTTCTGCATACTATACCTGGAGTTTGCAAGGGTATTTTGTCAGTATAGGGCAGTGAGTTTATAAGAGACTCCGTCCACATAGCACTGACCTTGCTATAAGTTATTTTTATCCACTGTCTCTGAAATCTGTAAATGGTACAGTAAATGGTGTCCAGTTATAAACCAGAGTAATCCCACTCTTGCACATATTTAAACATAGTAGGCCAAATTCATCCTTGCTTGTAAATCCATAGATTGAATTGGACTTACACCAGGGACAATGAATTTAGCAGAATCATGTTTTAGAATTTAAAACTGAAGGTCACAGTAGCCAGCTGTATCTTAGCTCGTAACAATAATGAATAAAATTCTAAAATGATCCTTTACTATGGTTGAGAGAAGAACAGCAGATTGAACACCTGTAACCAGTGGGTCATTATAGTAGCTTTCTTCAAGGGAAACAAAAGTGCATTGGGATTTAGCTAAAATGGCTGTTGTAGAGGAGGATCAAAGCAGTTGACATTTGAGGAATCAGTCTGTTCCTTTTCTCACGTTTGCTTTCCCCCTCAGGACCTGATCCAATGCCAACTGAAGTCAACAGAAATTGTCGAATGACTTCTGTGGACTTTGGAAGGCCTTATGTGAAGTCTTGTATCCTTTAATATTTATGAATATTATTATTCATTAGTGATCATTTATTGACTTTGGAGATGCAGAAAGGCCCCTTAAAATGAGTCTTGGACAAAGGACCATGTATACAGGTACATTTCAGAATTGCAGGAAGCTTTGAAAGAAAAGAAGCAAAATGTTCAACTCTGGATCACTCGGTCTCATTAACTGCTATGTTCACCTATGGAATTATAGACATGATGCAAGTATATAGTAAATTTTAACAACTGGAGTGATATGAAAAGCAGAGGAAGGCAAGTACATACACATATAGAAGTCTAGTTTATGTATGAAATCCTGGCCCCCCTGAAGTCAAGGGACCTCACCCTGTGTAGACATACTGACACATAAGAATTGTTATACTGGAATAGACCAGTGGTCCATCTAGTCTAGACAGCTTGTCTTCGATAATGGCCAACCCCAGATGCTTCACAGGTAGGTGCAAGCAACCCTACAGCTGCAGTTATCAGTTTACAACTATGGGATAATATGCCTCAAGGAAGAGTGAGTCTTCTCTTAACAGTTAGGGGTTGGCTTATGCACTGATGTATGGGCTGTTATGTTCCTTCCCAGACTTTTTTTTTTTTTTTTTTTGCTTTTACTGTTTTAACTCTGAATATGCTCGATATCCATATACGTGGCCAGTCTTGTTAAACATTGCAGCCTTTTTTATTATTATTATTATAACACTTACAGTATTTCCACGTGCTACCTTTTATTAGCAATTTGAGAAGGGAGTAACCCTGCCATCCTGCACAAAGCTGTGCGTGGAAGCTCTGTTGAATTGCAACTCACATAAGCGCACAATAGTTCCGCTAGTGAATTAAGTGCTCTCTTACCATCTATGAATCCCAGATGCCAATATATTCACTGGCCAATCAGAGCTTCTTTAGACATTGGACTTCACTCATCTTCCCCGAATGGGTTGGCTCCATCAGGGATATGGCTAAGAATTTTACTAGTTTGGTTGCATCAGTGTCAGTAATGGTAAACCAGAGGGATTGTAAATTGTGTCATTTAAATTTTGGGCCCTTACATTAGTCTTAACAAAAATCACAATGTACTGGGTAGTTTTGAATATACCTTCTACGCCATACCTATTGTGCTTGCCTAGCTGTTTAGAAAAAAATCACACATGTGAACACAGAGTTTAGAAACAAATGGCTTGACCTTGGGCAGTGCTAAGCCTACTCCCAGTGGAATTCCTAGCACCTCCCAAAGTCAGGCCCTCGCTATCACCTGGCAAGCAGACACTCTTCCCAGCCTTCTCTGCAAACAGTCCACATGTTATTCCAAAGTCCAAACTCCTTCTGAAGCTTCATTTTATTAACATGGAAAACAACAGTAAGACGAAAGCTCATCTCAAACCTCTTTACACCCCAGTGGCTCCTTCTAGAATTCCCTTCCCAAGGATTGGCCTTACTAGATGCATTCTCTCTCTAAAACACCACCTCTACCTCCCTTATCTCCAGGGGAGTGTTCTGCCTTAGTGCATCAGCAAACCAACTTAACCCTTTCCCGGCATGATCATGCATACTAACAAGGAGGGGGTTTCAGGACAATACTGCCACCCTGTTATACAACTTTCCAGCGAAAGTTGTATAACACATATAGGCACATCTCTTACTAGAAAGGTGTTGGCATGTTTTTTTTTCTGTTCAATGTAGGAAAGAACTATACAATCATCTTATAGTTTATAGACAAGCACTGTAGCCACATAATCTTTCTCCTTCAAGAGACTTGCAACTGCTGTTTAAATGACCGAGTCTTACATTAAAAAAGAGTTTTACCACAGTTCTGTCATGTCAATGCATGTACGGATCTCCCAGCAGGAACAGAGCACAGCATGAATCTCACAGCCTCGTGGTTACATTATGCAGAAGCAGAGAGTAAAAAGGGAAAGGTTATAGAGGCAACCTGTGTATTACATTTACAGTTGAACGACCCATTCCTTTGTGCGGCCATGGCCTTCATTTCTACTCCATTGTATTGTGACAATTGTTATTTCAAGGACTGTGGTATCTGGATATTGAAATGACTAGGGTTTAATTCATAAGCAAGCTGACAATTGTTTCTTTTATTACAGCTGCCACATATCTTACTATGTTGTACATCACTCACTGCCCCAGAGCACTCCCTCACAGCATCATGGGGCACTGCGGCAGCTCTATCTCAGTTTCTCTTTAGTCAGCCTTTGGCCTAATCCCACCATAACAGTGACTTGACCCTCCAGTCAAGTCTCCTTAAAGCATTTAACCCCTTTCGGGGTAATGGAGTCCTTTAGATGCAGTCCAACAAACAAAATGCAGAACCAGGTGATTCTTTGGCCCAGCCTGGCTCCATGACCAGTCCCCTACAAAGGGTTCCAGCCAGCCACAGTCCAACCTCGCTGCAGTCTTTTCTCCATTGGTGTCGCAGGGTCTCCTGCAGGAGTCTTCTTTCTCTCTTACCACCTTGTATTTCTGGGCTTTCTTCCTTTTAAGTCTCATCCTCTGTCCTGGGAAGTGGGTGGGATTAATTGAACAGGGCTGACTGGCCAAAAGTCTATTGGCCCTCAAAGGAGCAGAACATCCAGTTACATGTGTACATGACCCTCGTGTCAAAGGCCACAACTGCATAGGGATTCCAGGCAAATGCATTAAGAGATCACATTGCCAGTTGAGCATCTGAAAACACACCAAGCAAAGAGCATCTGGAAATTCACGTGGGAGTTTCAGGCAACATCCCTGAGATCGAGCACTTCCCAGGTCAACTGCTAAAACACTGCCATATACTTTTTAATAGCACTGCAGTGTAAATGCTGGCCAAAATGGTAATCCCTTACAAATGTCATCATTTACTCTGCATCACATGATTGTAAATAATCCAAACATAACCCCACCAGTCAGAAAGGTGGGGCCTAATGAATCTTTACATCTCATGGGCAGTCAAGGTGAGCTGCTATATACAGATCCAAGAATGGGACCAAGAGCCTGGAACACTCAAATGCTAAGCCCTTTGGGACATGGACTGGTTGTAGTTAAAGTGCCTTGTTCAACAGGGCCCATTCCTGATTGTAGCTGCTAGATGCTAGAGTAATATCAATGGTAACTAATATCAGGGGGTAGCCGTGTTAGTCTGTATCTACAAAAACAACAAGGAGTCTGGTGGCACCTTAAAGACTAACAGATTTATTTGGGCATAAGCTTTCGTGAGTAAAAACCTCACTTCTTCGGATGCAATGGTAACTATTAATGACTGTGTAAACCCACTGTCAGTGTGCCCCTCTCTGTGCCAGATCCACAGAGGAGGCAAATCTTCTCCAGCTGTCTTCCAGAGACACTGTCTATTTAGCTGAAGTTGTAGAGACTCATGCTTCAGCTTTGGAGGTCCCAGGTTCAATCTCTGGTGTATTGGCCTACACAGTGTGTGACCCGTTGTGCCTGGAGCAGCCCCCACTGGAAATGCCACGATCAGGGCAGGCTGCAAAAGGGAGAGCAGATACTCCCAAGACTGGTGGGTAACACTGAAGTTAATCTCCTCAACCAATCATAAACTGTGCTTCTGATCCCCCACATTGGATTATCAAGAAGCAAAAAAAATATAAAATCACACAGCCCCCTTTATTGCATTCCAGTGTCTGGCTCCCAATCAGCACTTAGGTCCAGTAGAGTGAGAAGTTATTTTAAACTCTGCTCACATATACAAAATGTTCTTCCAGCTCCAAAGGGTCAGCCACATTATCACATCAGTATAGGTTTGGATCGTACCCAAAATACCACGCTGCTAGCCAGTCCTTTACTGTCTAAAACTCAAGGTTTATTATAAAGAAAAAAAAAATGAACAAGAAGAGAGATGTTAAATTGTAAAGCAGTCACATTCATACAAAGACTTCAAAGTCCATATATCAGGTTCTTAGCAGTATTGGTGAATTTGCTGGCTTGAAAGTCCCTCTGGAACACATTCACGGCTTGGATGGGTCATTCAGTCCTTTGTTCAGAGTTTCAGTTTGTAGCAAAGTTCCTCCAGAGGTAAGAAGCAGGATTGAAGACCAAATAGAGAAGATGCAGCTGCCTTTTATAGTCTTCTGCCACGTAGCCTGTGATTCCTTTGTTTCAAGCACAAGCTGCGCAGCACATGGCTTGAATGCCTTAGGCCTTGGCTACACTTGCGGATTCACAGCGCTGCTGCGGCAGCGCTGTGAAGCACGAGTGTAGTCGTGCCGCCAGCGCTGCGAGAGCTCCACCTCTCCGAGGGGAATAGCTTGCAGTGCTGCGAGCGAGCGTGCAGCGCTGCAGGCGCTGATTACACTGGCGCTTTACAGCGCTGCACTTGCTGCACTCGGGGGGGTGTTTTTTCACACCCCTGAGCGCAGCGAGTGCAGCGCTGTGAATTGCCAGTGTAGCCAAGGCCTTAGAGTTCTGCCCATAGTCATGCCCCTGCATGCCTTGCTGAGTTATAAGGTGTATCTACCTTCTCTCAATGGGTCAATTGTATAGCTGATTGTCCTTAATGGGCCATCAAGCAGGCTAGGCTGTGCCAATGCCAAACTGTCTGGGGGTGTCACCCAGAAGCATAAAACAAGTTTGAAATACAGACATACATATCTATAACTCATAATACAAAGGCAATACCAGATATGATAATCTCATTTATGTGTTTCTAAGTTAACATTTTTTGCAGATACCTTACATGGCATATCTGGCAGAACTCATTACAATTTTTCAATATAAATATTCATAATATCCTCAAGTGTCCCCCAGATACCATACAGCATTACACGATAGCTATCAGAAGTGCAGCCATGATAAAGATTCTTTGAGCGATCCTTAGAAAATTATGTAACCTTTCTATTTACCCATCTATAAATTGTGGATACTACCACCAGCTTCACAAGGGTGCGGTCAAGGCTGAATCCTCACTCTGGCACCTTGAGTGCAGGAAGTGGGGGCCCGCAAAGATTTAAAAGATTAATGCTTGCCACTCCAGGCTTGTATTAAACTCCCAAGGTTACAGCTTCTCTCTGACCTTGGCTTGGCTGCCACCACCCAAATGCAAAAAAAGCCCTTTGAACCCAGGAAGGAACACTTGGGAATTCCTCCCTGTGGGGTACCCTCAAGTCCTTTCACCCCCACCCTCCCAGGAAGAGCTGAGAAAGAAAACAAAGGAAATTAGCTGTGGCTATCAGCTAGTCAAACAACATGCACAAACCTCTTAGAACACCAAAAATTGAAGCCTGTTCTTAAAAAAGGTAAATTTTTATTAAAAACAAAAAGGGAAAAAATACATCTGGAACCTAGGCTTTTTGCTAGATCTTAAAAGAAACAATTACAAAAATTAAGCACCCAAAATAGCTTTCTTGGGAGTTCAGCTTAAAGGTTACAAACAAACAAAAGCATCTGGAGTTAGCACAGAGGAGATCCACAAGCCAAAATAAGAAATAAACCTGATAGCGTCTAACTAAACATTCCCTATCCAAATTATTTCTTCTAGGTATGAAAGATGAATTTTTATACCTGGTTCAAGCCTTACACAGCATTTCTGCTGCCCTCTGTTCCCCTCTTTCACGGAGAGAGAGACACACAAACATGGGGAAGTTCCCTCCCCGGCCATTTTAAAAAGTTTTAGCCCTCCCATTGGCTCTTTTGGTCAGGTGCCCACTCCGTTTCCTTTACCTGAGGAACTTTGTTAACCTTTACAGGTAAAACAAGCAGAGAATAGCCACCAAGAGGGTGGCTAACTGGCTGGCTGGGTGTCCATAAAAGGAAGCTACCCCACCCCCCATTTATCACAAGTGTCAGGAGGCTGAATTAATTCAAGACTGTAAACTGCTACAGCAAGTATTATTATATCACTACTAGAGATCATCGGAAAAAAAAGGCGTTTCCTTTCCACAGGAAATTGTGACATATCAAAATCTGTTTTAATTCCCAACTGGAACAAAAAGCTGAGATTTTGAAGTTCCCTGCAGCACAAAAATTCAAAATATTTCTATTTGGAGCCATCGAAAAAGTCGATATGGAATTAATTGAAACAAAGTTGAAACAAAATGCTTCAACATTATTGAAATGAAACGAGAAAGTCAAAACAATTCATTTAAACTTTTCCTGTCTAAACTGACATGTTTCTGTGAAACATTTTGATTTGGATGAAAATGCATTTTCTGATGGAAAACTGTCCTGTCAAAAACATTTTGACCATCTCTACTCCCTGCGCTAGCAAAAGAATAATCCTTTAGGGGCGGGCCGAAGGGGAGGTTGATTCTTACCCACTAACCTCACAATGCAATCGGAGCATGGAGGCTTCATATGGTGCACTTCTCTTTTAACAAATTGTTTCAAATTGAGATTACACAACTGTGGCTTTTGCTGGTTTTATTTTTTTCATTTCTGCCATCTGCTAGCTCATCCATTTCAACAGATATTATTCAGCTTCAATTTGATTTTTTTTTTATCAGCATTATTATTTTCTGGCAGGTCTGAGGCTTGTTCACATACATAATTAATGATGTTTTCCATAACATAGAATAAAATTAATTTCTATGTAATCATTCATTTCCTTTTTAATTTTGGAATCCTCCATACCACCAAAATATTTCTGGTCTCTTGGGTGTGTTGATATCTCTGATGTGATTAGGTGAAAAAATTATAGAATAGCATTGTTATGCATTCCTGACAGCATGGTTGGTAGCCAATCGGCCCTCTAAATGGGAAGCAGCATGATATGATTCATTAATCCTGGATATTGGCTCTGATTCTAATCCTCTGTTACTGTTGGGCATCTCTGCACCTTATTTTCTCTATCCATAAAGTGGGACATACTTGCCATGACCCAACAGGAGCATTCTGAAGCTTGATCTATCAATGCCTGTGAAAATGCCTTAAGATTACTGGATGGAGCGGAGGGCATTATAGAAGGTCTAATCGCTATATGATGACGATTTTATTAATTAGTCCAATTTGACATAGAAATTATGCACCAAGTCTTTGGCCCCTGCTTTGCTTCCTTTGCACCATTCCTGCAGCACAAAAGAAGCGGAAAGCTGCCTCAAAAGGGCAAACTCAGGATTCCCCTTGTGTAGGGGAATCCACAACTCATGCATACCTGGGATAGCCAGCTCTATGCAATTCCATCCTGGGCCTCCACTCTGGGGGAGGTGTGACAGACGCTAGAGCCCTAAGGTATTGTTGCAAGTGAGCACAAGTTAGAGCAATTCCGAGGCTGCTCTAACTTGAACTTGGGGCAGCACTGGCTCCCTAAATCAGAAGTGTGGAAAAGCGGCTCCATCATCACATGCACTGTATGGAGTGCTCCGGCATACCTAAAGATATAGGCAATTTTTCTAACTTCTTCTTAGCAGTGTACTTGCCTATTCATTTTCAATTGTTTGTCTGCAAGGAATAGCTAAGGACAGTAGCCTGCCATTTTCTATAATATAGTTTCAATAAAAAAGGAAGAAAACTGCTAAGGTTCTTAATATAGAAAACAGAATGCTGCAGTTAATGTGCAACACTTTAAAAATGTGGTCATCGAGCAGCAGCTTGAAAAAGAGTATTTGGAAAAGCTACTTTCAGAGACTGATGGAATGATATAAAATGTATCAAGATAATTGAAAAAACTGAAAAGGCCAGATAACAATCATTAGTTTATTAACCGAGCCAACATCTTGTAGCTCCCCTTCTTTGGGCTAGCTGCCCCATTTATCTTGGATTGGTTACCTATTGGTTAGATTGGATGTTTCAAACTTGGTCCAAAATGGATTTTTTAATACATAAAATCATATTGCATGAACTTAAATACTCTAATGTAAGTGGCATTCCAAGACCTTTCAACACACATTCTAGGTGAATTTTCTGTTGACTTCAATGGGAACAGAGTTAGGCCAATGCTGAATGATTTTGAAAAATCCCACCCCACGTACACAAAGGATCATATATTCAATAGGCCAATACCACCTATTGGCAGGTGGACCCATTTGTGTATGCAGAACGCCACAAACTACATACAATAGAGGTATTTAAGTCTGATAATCACATGACTGGAAATACAAAAGGGCCAATATATACGAAAAATCCTCAGCAATTCCTGGCTTAAGAGCTGAAAAAGTGACATAGCCACAAACGCTGAGGGTAACTTTTTAGAAATTCTTTGGAAACTTGGCTCTGAAAATTCAAAATGGAAGGAACCACGGATCCATCCTCCTCTTCTTTTTCCATCAAGAAGCCATATTTAGTAGGTGGTTCCTGTGATACTTAAACAGCTAGTTTGCGTTCATAACTGCTTGCAGTACCATTATCACTATACCATACAGTAGAGCATTCCACATGCTAATTGTTTTATTAGTGAACAAAGGTTTTATTATGTTGGCACTAAATTCTCAGATAGGCTAAACTGAAGTACCAGTGAAGTCAGTAAAACTGCAACAATTTACACCAGCAAAGAATTCGGCCATATATTCTCAATCTCTCCTCCCTAGCTCTCAGATCATATCCCCCAAATTATTCTCCTATGCCATCTTATAAATAGATCATTTTGTAGGTCATTTTTAACCTGTGCATCCTTTAATCACACGTTTTTCATGATCAGATCACCATGTAATTTTTTTTGAGCAAAATATTTTTAGCTTAATAAGTCCTTAGTCATAAGAATTTGATGCTACTGACTTGACAATATTCATGCAACGTTTGCAAGCTCTTATTGTTTTCCCAGCAAATGCTCACTGTTTTAGAGAAAGCCCCCAATATTACAAGGCATGCAAACACATTCAAATCAACTTCAGACAGTAAAATTCTTCAATCAACTGGCTATGAAGCACATAGATTGATAACAACTGACAACGTAGTAGGGAAGAATGATCAAAGGAGGGGATGGGGGGAAGTCAGGGAAATCTAAGATCTAATCTTGGCTGCCAGTGACTTTCTGTCGAGCCTTGAGCAAATAATTTAACCTTTCTGCCTCAGTTCCCCCTTTGTAAATTGGGCAAAATAATATCTGTATCACAGGAGTTACGCGTACAGTGTTTTAAGCATTGTGATGGGGCAAGGCCAGATGGCTACAGTAAAGTAGTGAGGAACAGGTATGTTAGCCCCAGGCTAAACAAATCCCTGGTACCATGGTAACCAAATGGCAGTTGCTCCCCGTTAATCAAGACACCTGGGGCCAATTAAGATCCTTCTAGAAGGCAGTGGGGATAGCTAGATTCATTGGGACACTTGAAGCCAATCAAGGACTGGCTGGAACTAGTTAAAAGCCTCCCAGTTAGTTAGTGTGGTGTGGGTGTCAAGAGCTATAGGAGGAATGAAGTAGTATGTGTCCATATCAGGTGCAAGGAAGGAGACCCTGAGGTAACTGTGAAGAAGATATTGAGTGGGGGCTGCTGTGGGGAACTAGCCCAGGGAATTGTACATGTCCTATTTCCAAAAAGTCAGCTTCAATAGCTGCTAATTTTAGGGTCCCTGGGCTGGAGCCCAGAGTAGAGGGTGGGGCTGGGCTCCTCCCTCCCCTTCCTGATTTATCACTGATACTGGGAGACAACAGAGACTGTGCGAGGGAGGGTTGTTTCATTATGATGAAAATGGCTCAGACTGTGACCCTTGCCTCTAGAGAGAGAAGGGCTATGTGGAAGGTCACAGTGAACCTCTGAGGTTAGCAAAATCTGTCAGGAAATGCAGGACCCACGGAGTCAAGGACAGAACTTTGTCACAGCATGTAAAGCATGAGAGCGTGGCCAAGTATTTGTTATGACTTAATTTTCCAACTACTGTTTTTATTGTGGATCCTGGGATATTTGATTTCTCAGTGCAGAAGTGCTATGCCCAACAGCTTCAAGTTCCTGAGTATCACGGTAAAACTTGCTTTCAAGGAGCCAAACAAGCATACATGTATTCTAGAGTAGAAGCACTTTGCACAGACCACACTGCCATTATTATAGCACAGTATAGCTTAAGAATAGTAAGTTAGGGAGGGAAAAATGTTTTCTAAATAAACAACCTGCCCTCAACATTTGCTATTTCCATTAATAAATATTTTTAAAGGTTCTGACTTGTAACTGGAAGTGCTGAAATACTCAATGGATTCCAGCACATTTGAATCAGCTGTGCAAACCTGACCAGACTTTTGGGTGCTTATTCAAACCAAAACTCCCATGCAACATAAATCCAAACTTTCGCAGAGGTGCTGCATTTGAGACTGGCATGGACTAAGTGACTCAGAATAGCACTGACTGCTTGAGTTTGGAAGAGGAAGGAAGGCTGTGCTCACTGCCAACACTACAGGGACACAAGAAGTAGTTCCTTCACTGTTAATTAATTCTCAAGTATTTCAAAACTTATGTTGGAACTCCATAAAGGGACTTCCATCAAAATCAAAACAACTTTAGGTACAAGTCCCCTGTCACTCATAGGTTACTACCGGTTTCTAATTTCAGTTTCAACCTCATTTATAAAACAGCATAAATGTAATCACTTAATTTAAATTGCATAGTCCCTAAGGTTTGGGAGAAGCAATAGTTGTTAATTTAATACAAAATCCAAGTGCTTTACATGAAGTCATAGCGCTTCTCAAAAACCCTAAAATACAGTTTGATAATATTTTTTACTTTCTAATGATCCTTTCCATGCTTAGATTCTTATTAGTATTAGGCATTACACCAGCATAAATGTCTAATGAGAGATCACTCATTAAAATACAACACAATTGGTTTCCAAACTGCAAAAGCACTTCCAATTCTCAAGACTCAAAACTATTCCATTAGAATAAAAATCTAGATAGAGTATTCCTGGCTCTTCCCAGTAGTACTGAGCTTTCAGTCTATTTTCACGGTTAGTTGCCTCAGTTGTATGACAACTTGAATGATATTTGAGTCTTTGAAACTAAAAAACCAAAACCAATTCAGTATTGGAAGAGCATCTCACTGTCAATCTCTGTAGCCTGTTGTAATACTTTGCTGTAATTACTCAAATGTAGTGTCACAGGGTCTGCACAGGTTTCTGCCTTCTTGTCCTGTGCTTAGGCTGGTAAAATAAGAGTTCTCACACCTTCTTCAGGTGTTTCACCCTTGTGCTTTATTTTAGAGTGCCACCGTGAAGTCCCCTTTATCCCCCAACAGTTATCCCCTTCCTAACCTATTCCAGGATCTCTTGGCCCTTGAGGCTCCCTTCCTGTATTAAGGAGACAGAGCTGTAGCCTGCTGTCCCCTCCCAGCCTAGTCTCCCAACTAAGTTTTGTTCAGGGCTTTTATAGCCTGCCCAGCCTTCAGCCCAGCTGTCGCTGCTTAGCTCAATCTATTGCAGTGAGCCAGCCCTCATTAGGGCCCACAGCTGAGCTCCCTGCTGGCTGCTTTGAGCCTCTGCCCCTGGCCTCTCTGCCCGAAAGTAGGGCTTAGCCAGCATTTTAGCAGGGCATTCAAGGGGTTTCACCCCGCCCTGCTCAGTAGGAAACATACATTAATTATAGATCTATCTAATTCAGGTGATACTGGGCACCTTCCCTCACAGATACCTATCTGTATCTGCAAAAAGACTGGCAATCTGACTCCTCTGTAAGATCAATACACTAATTATCCCTGCAATTGGTAGAGTATGTCATGGCAATGGGCATCTTTTATGCAGTCAGAAATACGATGTTATGACTGAAAGGAATGGTATTGTGGTGCTATTTGTAAGTGATATCACAGAAGATAGCAATTCCAAATACCCAACATATCCACTGGTAAATTAAATACTTGTAGCATAGATGGTTTCAAAGCAAAACTCTAAGGCAGTTTATTTATTTATATGGAGATATACCTATCTCATAGAGCTGGAAGGGATCTTGTGTCTAGTCCCCTACCTTCATAGCAGGACCAAGTACCATCCCTGACACAATTTTTGCCCTAGATCCCTAAATGGCCCCCTCAAGGATTGAACTCATAACCTTAGATTGAGTAGGCCAATGCTCAAACCACTGAGCTATCCCTCCCTCAGCTTTGGAGCTAGATTGTAATTTCCTGGATAGTCCAAATCACTATAATGGACAAAATCAAAACTCTAGGTCCAAACATCCTCAAAACTTTGGGAAAGTTCAGCTATCATTTGCAGTCTGACTGATGTAAATCATCTTTAACTTGTAGGTAAGCTTAAAAGTTGTCTAATGGACAAACCTCATGGGTCAAATACTTGGATAATCTGTCTGTCCAACTCAAATACTTAGCAAAAACATAACAGGCCATGGCAGAATCTCAAGCTCTAAACATCTGTCATGTTAATACCCCTGCAGAGTCACAATTCGTTTTTAAGAAGGCAACTTAAAATCCTGTTCCCACAGCAGTTAGTTGTGGGATGATGCAGATTGATTATATGGAAGACATGAACACATAGGAAGCTTAAAAGCATTGGACTATGTGAAGATGAGCAGTGTAGAGCAGTGTTTCCCAAACTTGGGAGGCCGCTTGTGTAGGGAAAGCCCCTGACTGGCCAGGTCGGTTTGTGTACGTCCCTCGGCCCTCGCCACTTCCAGGAGCTCCCATTGGCCTGGAGCAGTGAACCGTGGCCAGTGGGAGCCACGATCGGCCGGACCTGCGGACGGGGCAGGTAAACAAACTGTCCCGTCCCGCCAGGGGCTTCCTCTACACAAGCGGCGTCCCAAGTTTGGGAAACACTGGTGTAGAGGAACAAATGAGACAGTAAAAAGCAAACTTTTAAAAATAAAATGATCTTATGAATCAAATAAGATTCAGCATGAGCTTCAGTAAAACAGCAGTGGTTGTAAGGAATATGCACCAGCTCTCTCTCTCTTCCACACATGCGCGTGCGCTCGCACACACACAGACACGCAAGGCTGTCTTCCACCTTACATAGTCATTTGCCCCTGTGGAAAATGCATGTAAAATGCTACTGTTCTTATTTCACTATTTGGGCTCCAGCTGAATTTGCTATCTGATAAAGAAGAATCAAAAAAGACTAGAGAAAAGTGGTACTTAAGAGATCTCTGAGCTCTAAGGAAAAAAACACTCCAAAAGTATGATCCCAAACATGCCCCATGACAAATCCTAGTGGGATAAATATGATGGGCCTGGCAAGGAATCAAATGCAATCAATGAGAAGGTTTCAATTTGTTTTAAAACAGTGTCAAACAAACAAATCAACTGTCCAGAACATTTTCTGCCAAAATAAATCTAGCAACATTGATTTTTCTACAATTGCTGTGTGCAGGTAGAAGAAAAGGCCTTAGCTGTGCAAAATACTTGCTCAGTGCCCAACTACAAGCAGATATGCTCCTAACATTAAGTATACGGCATAGTAAAGTTTTCTACCATCCTGACATTTTGGGGAACTAGGTCACAGCACTAGGACAGGTCGAAAAATTACATTTAAAAACAAACAAACAAACAGAAAATAAGGAACCAAACAGTTTTTAGTCAAAACCCCAAAACTTTTGGCTGAAAACCAAAACTTTTGAGTAAAAAAGTCACTATGGGGCCTTGCATCCCCATTCTTCTCTATAGGTCAGGCTCCCCTGACAGACTGTATCTCCCATGATGCACCACAGCCATGAGAGTACCATGATGCACTGTGGCAGCTCAGCAAGATGATTCAACATGTGAAATGTAGTTTGACCAAGGAGCCTGGTCCATAGAGGAGAATGGGGGCATTGGACTGGCAGTCAGGAAATCAGGGATCTCTTCCTGGCACTGACCTGCTCTGTGAAACTGGGCACTTCAGTTTCCTCTCTCACCCTTTGTCAGTACTGTTTATTTAGATTGTCAACTCACAGAGACAGGGACTGTCTCTCACTACATGTTTGTACAGGGCCTAACACAATGGGGCCCTGATCTCAGTGACAGGACTCACTGTAATACAGATATAGCAATAGTTCCACTAGAGTCAATGACTGGTTGATTTACATCAGTAGGAGGATCCAAGTGCTTAAAGTTAGTCATGTGTGTAAGGACCCAGCTAAATTTTGGCACAAGACAGTCACCACCATCCACAGGGAAAGTCAGTCAGTCAGGAGGGTGGCGGCCCAAAAGCTGGAGCTGCACAAGGACAGTAGTAATCATGAAGGGAAAGTTGCAGTCCTTGGGAGGGATACGTAGAATGAATTTGATTCACTTGCCACATTCAACTAAAAATATTACTGTGGCAGCTGCTGTACCTGCCTCCGAGATATTAGAAATGCCACCACAACTGTTAGGAAAAGTTCAGGATCTAATGATGAATCCATTTACAGCAATAACTGCCCGTTTTTCAAAGAGCTACACTCACATCTGGAATTAAGTTTCTGCTCCTCCACGCCCCAAAAGAAACCTAGGCTATTGCAGAGAAACTTATAGATGACCTCTCTGCTGTTCAGCCTGAATCCCCTGCAGTAAGATCATAAAGATATTGAGTATTTTGGAAGTGTCTGCCCCAGTCCAGTTCCAGTGGTCAGACCTTCAGACACCAGCCTCCCCACTGCCAAAAAACAAAACAAAACACACAAAACCCCCACCATTAGAAATGGCATTTTTGTTGGCAAACTTAGCAAAGTATTAAGGCTAAATTTTTCAATTGATTGGCCTCTTCCACCTTTTCATGTTCTCTGTATATATAAATATCTTCTTTCTGTGTGTTCCATTCTATGCATCCGATGAAGTAGGCTGTAGCCCACATAAATGCTCAAATAAATTTGTTAGTCTCTAAGGTGCCATAAGTACTCCTGTTCTTTTTGCGGATACAGACTAACACAGCTGCTACTCTGAAACCTGTCAAGGATACTGTACCTAAATGATTTGGATGTCCAATTTCCATTAAAATTAAACCGGGTGTCCAAATCCCATCCTAACCGTGACTCAGGGAGACTCACCCTTAGAACTGTTTTTTGCATATCAGAGTCAAGTAGCGTTGGCTGAAAAAACAAAATTTCATATCACGAGAAATTTTGAGGTTTCAACATTTTGTTTCTATTCCAATGCAGAATGAAACGAGGACCTTCGTTTTTCTTTTTTAAACAGAAAATTTCAAAAGAGACTTGGCCCAGGGTCTCCCATATACCAAGTGAGCCTTAATCCCCGGGCTATAGGGTCAGTCTCTCTCTCTTTCTCTTCTCTTGGAGCTGTTCCACTTTGCATAAATAATGAAATATTCACTAGGGCAGAGAGAGAGAGAGAAAATGCTCTCTAGCCCAGTGCTTAGGGCAATCACTGCTCTGCCTGATTCATACCAAGGACTTAAACCTGGATCTCCTATCTCCCAGGTAAGTGCCCTAACCTCTGAGCTTTTGGCTCTTTGGAGATAGGGCTCTCTCCCTGGTTTTAACCAAAAATTTCATCCTGGGCTTTAGGAAAATTTAATCAAAACAGAAGCTCTCAGGGAATGCAAATTGCTGCAGTGTAAGGTTAGTCTTTATCTAATGGCCACTCTTTTGGAGTTTGACTTTAATGCTTTTTCATTTGACACAATGTACCACAAAAGCAAAATGCAGCTGAAATAAATTGCTAAGAGAGGAACTTGAGTTATTTCAGCTTTGTGATGCTTACTTCTTTCAATCAGGTATTTCTCAGCTTTGCAGATCAAGTTGTATCTCATAGCTACGTGGCAGTTCACCTATAAAGTGTATATGGTTTCATAGCACCACAGTATGAGTGACAGAAATTATTTCTTAGATCATCTAGTAGTCCATTCCCTTTCCAATGCAAATGTATATCCTTAGTCTCTAATGCTTTCTTGAACAAATGACTCAAGCAATGGGACCTCCATCTTGAGAGACTATGGGCCTGATTCTCTTATCTACACCACTGTAAATCCCCTGATCAGCTATTCCTGGTTTGCACAGATGGAAGGGACAGGAGAATCAGCTCCTTTACTTCAGGACATCTATTTCAGTCTGTGATGAAAAAGTTCTGGTTATGGATCTAGTGTGTCCAGCTCTGTTGCTCGATAGCACAACAAGAACCTGAACATGTGTTAGCTCACCTCCGCCATCACAGTTCACCAAAACAATTAACAAATGACAAAGCACATGTCCTTCAATCTTTACAATGTAGATTTAAATCAGCTGCAATGTAATGATAAATAAAGGGCTTTTGTTTGTACAGACCATGAAACATTTTCTCTCAATCTTCTGAAGATTGTTTTTTTCCTTTGAAAGTTTCTGGTACAAAATAAGTCTCTGCATCTCTCTCTTCTCCCACCTCTCTGGAAACAATGACAGACTCATTATCCCAGGAGAACTGTTTTAATTTGCAAGGCTATCTTCGTGAACCTTAAAATAGCATTCAAATTACGTGCATTCCTTTTAATCCAGATTTGAAATGCAGAAAGGAGTTGGCCTTTTTCCCTTGGGTTTGCAGTAATGTGTGCCTCAGTCCCCACATAAATAAGACAAGGGAGAGAAACAAATGTAAGGAAGAATATAGCTCCTAAAGATCCTAAGCACGTCATTCATAACAACCCTCTCAAGATTTTAAGAACCAAACAAACACATAGAGATGACAAAGGATGTTATGCTTAAAAACAAAAGCTGAAGCTGGATTTTTTTTCTTAGCTAGTGTGGGGTAAGTCATTTTTCACCCCAATTTTCTTCCAGGCCATTTGCACATGGCCAATATATTTTCAAAGCAGAATTTTCTTTTCCCCTTGAAGAGAAAGGGGTGGGATACTCAAATACCAAGGGCAGAGTGGAACTCCAGTGAATAGGCATGAAGCACTTTTTGTTCTGCACTGCTGGAAGCTCATGCCATAGAGGAAGAGAGTCATGGCACTGGAACTCTTCTGGCTAATTCTCAGGGCACCACTGGTGACAGCTTCACTTGCTTCTGCCTTCAGTAAGATGTCAGCAATCCAGAGGGGGAGACAAAGAGAGGAAAATAATTCAAAATAGAGAACTGTTCTAAAAACTCATCTGAAATCATGGTTGGCACACCCGCCAGAACAATCCTGGAAATCTGGATTTAACTCCTAGCTCTGCCACAGACTCTCTGTTTGACCTTGGGCAAATCACTTAATCACTCTGTGCCTCAATTCCCTATCTGTAAGATGGAGAAGATTCATCCTTTCTCCCACCCTGTGTCTATCTTGTCTATTTACATTGCAAGCTCTTCAGGACAGGGACTGCCTGTTATTCTGGGCCAAATTTTCAAAACAGCACATTGGCTGTATACTGTGTTAGTCTACGCAACAATTGAACTCCCACGACTGGCCCAGGTCAGCTGACTCAGGATTGTGGAGCTAAAAATGTCTGTGTAGACATTAGAGCCTGGGCTCCAGCCCAAGCCTGAATATCTACACAGGAATTTTTAGCCTTGCAGCCCAAGCTCCATGACCCTGAGTCAGATGACCTGGGCCAGCCACGGCCCTGCAGCGGGTCTTTTATTTCAGTATAGCTGAACCCACTGAGAGCTAAGCTGGGTGCTAGGAATTTTGGAGTATCTGACTCTTATTTAAATACCTGAATGGGAACTGAGATCTCTTCAAAATCTGGCTGCAATTGTGGGTGCAAAATCCAGGGAAATCCAGCCTTGAACTGTTTTGAAAATCTAGTTCCTTGTGTCTGTGCAGTGCCTGGCAGGATGCATTCCTACAATATACATAATAGTAACAAAAGGGTTTTGCAGGCATGTGAGCATTTCAGTGGTGCTGGAAAGTGAGTTAATCACTACTGGCTCAGAAATACTGCCATGTTCAGTTTTACTTTAGCTTGGGGGGTGGGTTGGAAGTACAGGAAAGAAAATATGTATAACAGCAATTCTCTCTCTTTCTCTCTCTCTAAAACAGTTCACAAATTAATAGTTCCCTGGTTCTCAGCTAGGTGTTTGAAATTGCTACAATAGCTTCTAGGAGCAGATCTCTGTAACTTTAAAAACTGTGCCCCCAAATAAGTTTAATTAAAGACTCTTAACAATTGAAAGACTTCAATAATTTCAACTAAACCAGTTAAAGAATGCCCTATACTACTAATGCTGCAATACTTAAATTAGAGAGAGAGAGAGATTTTGTCTACATTAAAGCAGAGTGATTCTGGAGAATTCATACTAATAGTGTAGGACAAATACATCTTGGGTTCTCATTTAAGTACTACCATTCCTGAAAATTTAAAAAAGAAAAAAAAATCAATGTTAATTGAATATGTTTCCAGAAATACTCCAAGTGACTCTATTAAAAAAACCTCACCATGCCTGGGGAAGCAGACCCTGTTGTGCATATTAATAGACAGTCTAATAGTGCTACTCTGTGTTTATTATCTCCTTTATTCTCTCTCCCTATGTTTCCATGTGGGAACTCTGTGATAGCTGCTAGTGAGAAAATTGACTATATGAACTCATTCTGTCTGAATCTCTCCTCATTAGGACTAGGAATAAAATGTATCTGTCATTTTTGTAGGCTCACCCTCTCTCATCATTATGGCCTCTATCATCCTCTTTAGTACAAAAAAGTAAGTAGATGTGCATAAAGATGTACCAATAATGAGAGTCATGACCTACAGATGACATTCACCCCGATAAGCTGGGTAGCTCTCTGTATGAAGCTAGGAAGAGGACAAGTTCTTCAGGGCACTGAATGAGGATGACGGGATGCAAAAGAACAGACATAAAAGATGGTAGCCACACAGCTCTCGCCAGCAACTGGAGAGAGAAATCATACAAGATCAGTTGCCAAGAAGTTAAGTTTGTGGCCCCACAGCACCTGTTGCTGAACAGGTAAGCAATAGGAGCCATAGGCACCGACTTCTGCTGGTGCCGATGGGTGTTCGACCCCCCTTTGCCCTGGGCCCCGCCCTGATTCCACCCTGCCCCGCCCCCATTCTAAGTCCTTCCCCAAATCCCCGGTCCCACCTCTTCCCTGCCTCCTTCCCTGAGCGTGCCACGTTCCCACTCCTCCCTCCCGGACCTTGTTACGCTGCGAAACAGCTGTTTTGCAGCGGCAAGCGCTGGGAGGTAGGCGGAGAAGCGGGGATCCGGCGTGCTCAGAGAGGAGGCGGAGGTGAGGTGAGGTGGGGCAGGGAGGGGAAATTGGCTGCCGGTGGGTGCAGAGCACCCACCAATTTTTCCCTGTGAGTGCTCCAGCCCCGGAGCACTCACGGAGTCAGCACCTATAATAAGAACTATGTATGTGAGAAAGGATAACTTCAGTGGAAGTTTCACAGATGGAGGGTTTGAGGATTCATAGATTGCAATAATTCAGTCTGAGTTCCTGTATAACACAGCCATACAGACTCCCCAAAATAATTCCTAGAGCAATCTTTTAGATCAGGACATTTACTGAGGAAGTGCTTCTTCAATGATATTTGGTAGACCAACCAGAGGCTCAAAAAAGCAGGAAGTCCACTGTTTACATTGCGCAATCACTCCAAAAGTGGAGTAACCAGCCTTTCAATATCGTAGTGTTAAGTATTAATATCAATAAACATAGATGGGTTGGGTATAAATAATGAGGGTCAAAAATACATCTGACAAAGGCAAAGCGTCTGATTCTCATTTAAACAAAGGCCCCTTTATACCTCTCTGGCAGCGTAAAGGGACCTTAAACTGGATGTTGAAAATCAGGTTCAAAATATCTATGTATCTTAGGTATTTATAGGCACCTATCACCTTGGTGTATAAGCACCAAGTGTCTAAAACACAGAGTTTGCAAAGTCACAACATACCTGACCAGACCACAAACGTGAAATGGCATTCTCCACTGATCCTTGGGGAAATACCGTCTGCTAGCCAAGATGCTTCCCGACCAGCCCATTAGTGCCTCTACATTCCCATCAACCATTTGCTAACCTTTGGGCTGTTCACTAAATGAGCGTGCGTCACAATGCATCTGTAGGCACAGTTTGATTGTGTTCTCTCTGGCTGCTCACCTACAGCTGTGCTCGATATGGCTCTGTTCTATTGCAAATTTGCTGCTTGTATCATTCAGCAGTGAGTGCTGGGGGAGGGGGAGGGGGAGGGGGATGTAGAGCAGGGTTATCCCTTAAGTCAAAAGAAGCTTTGAGCATAAAGCTTTTACCAGACTAGACTGCAGTGTTTACACCAGGCTAACCATAAATGCAGATAAATATTGTTGGGTTCTGACCAACAATTTCCCACCTCCCGCTTCCTTTATTCATGTTGCTAACAAGACATGGGACCATAATATACTATTCAATGAGAGTCAGGAAATCAGACTCCAGACCTATATTCTTTAGCCATAAAAAGTTACAGATAAATCCAAGCCATTTATCTCAATCTCCCTACAACTCTGGGCTTCAATTAAAATATGACTGGAACAAAACCAAATCCCAACTGACAAGGTTTTATAAAACCTAACACAATCCATTCCCTCTCTCCCATATCTATGGTAATAAAAACATGAATCACACTCAGTCACATGAGCTTGTGGGCAAGTGTTATGGGGCTGTAAACTAAGCAGAAACAATAGTGCAGAACATTCCTGCCCACCAATTTTTGCTCAAATTTAACAAGGAAGGGCAAACAAAACATTTTTTAAGGGTAGTCCAACTGTAAATATAATCTGGTGCATAAAAGCAGCTGCTGTTTATGGCTGTGAAATACTGGGAGTTTTTTTTTCTTCTTCTTCTTCTTTTTTTTTTTTACCATACAGGAGAGAATAATTAAATCCAGTTGACAAGAAATAGGTACTGTAAAGGCTACCCTCAAAAATGGCATAAAACTGAATCTGTCAGGGGAAAGTCAAGAACATATGATTTTCGCCATACATCTTCATTTCTACAGTGAAAATTCCTGAAATGAAGCAAGTGGCATGGGAGAAAAAGAAAAAAAAGACACCATCACTAGGACAGCAAACCCAGAACAAGTATTTGGTATATAACATGTTCAAGCTGAACCAAGCCATTCCCCATAAAACAGGTCTATTCTCATCAATGGTGAAGTGATGTCCCCATCAAAACTACTGTTGGAAAAAAAGAACATAATATAACCTCAGGACAGTCAATTCATACACTGACTCAGAATACTTAATATAGATCCAGAGAAGGATGAGTTTGTCATGAAGTTGAATTGTGTCTCAGGAGAGGGGGAGGATTGTAACAGCTGCCTGATGGCCAATTTATAGTTTGTCATTGCAGCGGACTATAGAGGAAGGTAAAGCGTGATTTACTGTGGGTTTTTTCCCCCCCCGCTAAAAAGAAATATAAAATGCTCCTATAAGGGAGATAGTTTGTCAGTGAAAGAGCCACAGCGATCTTACAAACCCGTTTTCCTTCTCTCAGAGTAGAGGCCGCCCCCGAACTGCGTGATATGGTAGGATCAAACTTTGGAGTAAATTAGACCAATACAAAGGTCTATCCAAAGCTAGAATTGAACTAAAACATAAATATTTTTGGAGGTTCTCAGTGGTTTGAGCATTGGGCTGCTAAACCGAGGGTTGTGAGTTCAATCCTTGAGGGGGCCACTTAGGGATCGGGGAGGAAATCAGTACTTGGTCCTGCTAGTGAAGGCAGGGGGCTGGACTCGATGACCTTTCAGGGTCCCTTCCAGTTCTATGAGATAGGTATATCTCCATTTATTATTATTATTAGGTTAAAAACGGTTTAGTTAATTAAAAGGTAGAAAGTCACTTGCCTCCAAACTTAACAGTTAAAACCAGAAATGGCACTCAGTCAGTATCTTGCAACTGAACTGCACTGAACTTTGGGAAAGGTCAGATCTGAATCTGAAAGATCATGAAATCAGACCAGTCTTTATAACAGCCCAAAATCCCACAAGCCCTGGGAAAGGTCAGATTTAGATTCCAGTCTGGACCCTAATTTTTGTAGCATGGATCTATCTCTAGTTAAGGGCAAAAAAGGAAAACATATACCAATCCTTGTGAGCCAAATTATTGTGCTCCGTTTCCAGAGACCCTGCATCTGGCTGGTTAGAGACTGGTGTAGAAAGAATGTTAGTTATGCTGGGGGAGAGTGCATTCCTTCCTGACACCCATTCATCGCCTGTCGGAACCCCTGCCCCAAGCCATCTATGTAAGTGAATATTTGACAAGTAGAAGGAGCATGTTTTCTGAAAGGTGGCTTCCATTTTCTGGGTGCAGTTTGCTCCTGCGATTAACTTGCAGACATAAACCTGTGTAACTGCACTTTCTGGCAATCCAATTGTCAGTACTAATAAGGCAGTAAGAAGTACAGTTATTCTGCTCTGACCCTGTAATTTATTTGCAGGCACAAATTTGCAGGTATGTTGTGCCTAGTACAAAATTTACCCTTAGAAATCCCCTAAATAGAGAATTAGCTCTGGACTTGCTACAGTGAGGGTTTTATCTGGATATTGAAAGCAGCCCTGAATTTTTTCACAAAGGATCAGGTCATTAAAAGGTTGAGGCATGTTGAAATACTGTCTATACTGCATACTGCGAAGAATAGCAAATGCCACCATGAAACATCTATCTTATTATGGTGTATTTTCAAAGCAGGTAGACACGGAACAGGAGGAGAGCAACATCAAGCAGGTATGCAGCAAGAGGCCAATAATATTTGACATTCACGCAGGGCGCTGCAATTTGGGGGGCGGCGACCGCGGCAGTATTTCTGCGGTGGGATCTTCCGCTGCCTCTGTGGGGAGGGCGGCATTTCGGGGCGGGACCTTCCGCCGCCACTCCTGCATTCATGGGATCTACTGGAATCCTGCCAGGAACTGTGTTGTCCTCTGTAAGGTCCTTGTCTCTTTGTGGCAAAACTTGTTCCCTGCCATTAGGAAAGAGAGACAGGGACCCCAGCAGATTCCTGCGTTGGTGTTCTTTGGGAGACTTCGCAAGTCAAGGAGCCCAGTGACTTGGGGAAATACATCTGACCTCCTGCCCTCCGTAGGTCTACGAAGGCTAGGAGACAGGCCCTTTGCCGTACCCTCTGAGAGCCGTGCCGGGGGGGGGAGAGAGGGTCTGCATTGCTGCCGACTAGGCTGGCACAGAGGGAAGCATTAGGGTGAGTGGGCAGGAGGTTACTGGGTCTGTGCTTATGTAAAACCAACAGACCCTGGTTGTCGGCGGGCGGGATCGAACCAGGGACCTCTTGAGCTTAGTGTATGAGCTTCTACCGCATGAGCTAAAAGCCAACTGGCTGTTAGCTAAGGCTGTAGAGCAGACTCGATAATCTCTCTCTCTCCCGCTCCCGCTCTTGGAGGTGTGTGGGTTATACTTACACTGTTCAAGTTGCTGGGAACTTAAGGAAAGCAGCGCTATTCCAGTGCATAGGTGGCAGCAGGAGGTACAGAGGGCTACGCTACAGCCCCAGGGCCTTTCCTCATGAGGGAGAGTCAATTCTATTCCCTCCGTCTCACCACAGAGAAAAGCAACCAGGGGTTTGTGATTTAATGAGCAGCTGCTTCAATGAAAATAAACGGTGGAATACTAAAGATTCAGCACAACAAATACCCTCCTCCCATCTCTCCCTGAAATTTATAATGATTAAAAGGGGAGGAAGAAGAAAGAACAAACAAACCAACAAAAAACTTGAGCTAATCTGCAAGTAGGGAGAGGAACTGAAATGTACATGCCTGCCTAAAGAAAAGAGATGTGAAATAAATGGGGAAGTAAACACGGCTGAGGAGAAAACAGAATTGAGCGGCTAGAAAGGAGAAAAGTAGCACCAGGCATGTCAGGAAATGAGAATAATGAAAAGGAGATTAAGAAATTAAAATAAGCGAGTGGGAGCACATAGCATGCAATTTAAAATGTAAATACCTTGCAAATGCAACACAGCTCTGCAGAATGTCCAAAGGGCACTGGCTGATTACAAACAGAAAGTGCCCTGTGTATTCAGAACATCGCTACTTTTTGACACACAACATAACAATAAAATAGCCCCACTTCATTGGGTTGTGTCATTTCTGATCTGGAAGTGGAATCTTGCGGCTAGCTTCAAATATGGTGTATGCTTTATAGCAAGCACCCTATCCGTCTGGGGAGCGAGGCGACCAGGCTAACATTCAGCCATGTCCCCAATGCATCCCCTTCAGTGACATGTGACCTGACCTGTGATGGAGCTTGGGCTCCTCAAAATCTTGACTAGCATGTGGGGCAATTCTAGATGAATTTTGAATTGAGAACCTTAAGAACAGTATTAATAAATTATTATATAGTCATATTATGGTAATCCCTCTCTAATCTGAGGTAATTAGTATGGTAACGGGGGTCGTGTATCTGAGTACCTCACAAACTTATTTAAATGAATTTATCCTCATGACATCCCTGTGAGGGCAGGAAGTACTATTATTTCCATTTTACAGATGGAAAACCGAGGCTGGTGTGGCCAAGCAGGGTATTGAGTCTGGATCTCCTAGGTCCCAGGGTAGCAGCCCAATCACTGAACCATCCTTCCTCTCCAAATTTTAACAGTACAGTACCAAAGGCACCAACCGATATCAGGACTCCATTATGCTAGTCACTGTATCTATAGATAGTGAGAGACAGACCTTGCCCTACAGAGTTTATAGTCTAAGGGCCAGATTCACCAACACTCACAATGAATCATGGAATATCAGGGTTGGAAGGGACCTCAGGAGGTTATCTAGTCCAACCCCCTGCTCAAAGCAGGACAATCCCCAACTAAATCATCCCAGCCAGGGCTTTGTCAAGTCTGATCTTAAAAACCTCTAAGGAAGGAGATTCCACCACCTCCCTAGGGAACCCATTCCAGTGCTTCACCACCCTCCTAGTGAAAAAGTTTTTCCTAATATCCAACCTAAACCTCCCCCACTGAAACTTGAGCCCATTACTCCTCGTTCTGACTAGTACCATGCTTCTGAATAGCCCCATTAATTTCACTGAGGCTCCTTGCAGTGTAAAGTACTACTCAATGTGAGTAAGAGTGGAAGAATTTGGCACTGAATTAGCAAAACAGACGAAGGATGGGAGATAGGCGGTATATACTGGCTTCTTTCTCTTATCCTCAGAACCTTACATTTCACATATAACTCATTCCCCAAAGCAGGTGTTTTTCTAAGGACATCAACAAGTGGAAGCAAGTGTTTTTCCTAACACAACTGTTACTGCTTGCACTAAGGACTCCACTGAACCTGTGTGTTTCTGTAAGATCATGTTGTTGCCGTTCAGTCTCTAAGCAATTATAGTTTATAATCCTCTGCTGAAGTGCAAAATTACAGACGAGCAAGAGTTAGCTGTGCTAATTTATGAGTGTGCATCAAAGTGAATCATTCCACAACCTCACCCACCTCTCTCATATTATGTTAAATTAATAAAACAATCTGCAGTGACACTATTGATTAATTTAATAACTTAACTCAAATGTTTTACAGTATTGAACTCTGGGAATTATGTTAAAAAAAAGAGAGAGACACAATTACCATGATGGCAAAGGTGTCGTTTTTCTGATATGAACCACCACTGCATGAACTTAACATAAAACCACTGCTCTGCACCTCTTTCCAGAGCAATATTTCACTTCATATTATTTGCAATTATGGCTCAATTGAGTAACAAAGCTTTGAAGCTGTCTGCCCTGCACCGTATGTAGATTTGGTTTGGGACGTGATGGTGGTGGAGAGGCTTCTGCAGCTGTTCATAGCAAAAAAGGGGTGGATTTTTTTTTTAAATCCATTCTAATATTTTGGATCTAATTTATCTCCTGACTAATCATAGATTAATACTGTGAATGGAAAGAATACTATGGCTTTGCTGCACTGGTGTACCTGCAGCCATACCACCTTAAACCTTCACCAGGGTACTGATGGGTCAGTATTTTCCTGGCCCATCTTTGAGGAACACCTGGAATATGTGGCAGTTCCCCTGTGAGCCGAGATTGATCATGGTGTTAGGGTGGTTGTGCTGTCATCTTTCAGATAAGAGGGTAACCAAGTTCCTGAGCCCTCGCAGTCATTAAACATCATGCTATGTTTTAGAAGGGTGTGTTAATTCCTCTCAGAGGCATGTCATCCAAGTAACCGCCTAGCCCTTCGTGATCTTGGAAGCTGAAAGGGGCTATGTGTGGGCTAGATTCCAATAGCTTTACTGGCACTGAGCAGTCCCTTGCTCCTCAGTAGCTCCATATCAATGTGGCATAGTAACTGTCAGCTTCCAAAGTCACCAAGTGCTAGACTGTTACTTAGACTTAGACAACAAGTCCATAGAGGGGAGTACGAGGGATTTAAAAAGTTTGAGTAAGGAACACCACATGCTGTCCACCGCAGCTGAGCCTGTGTGGAGGAGGAAGTACTCTGCTCCTGGTGCGAACTACTAGCCAATTACAGGGAGATAATTCTGATTCTCAGTGTCCATTTCCTGGTCTGACCAACACTGTCAGACTGACCAATATTGTCTCACAGTTTCCTTGTGCTCCCCTGCTTATCTGTCTGCATCCACCTGTTGTCTCTTGTCCTATATATAGATTGTACTATTGGGGCAGAGACCATTTCTATGTTTGTACTGCACCTAGCGCCATTGAATTCTGGCCTAAGACTGGAGTTCCACTGGAATAAATAATGATGCTGCATAAACCAAATTGGCACAGTCCAGCACATTTGTCAGTCTGTGTTCCAGAAAAGTCCAAGGCTGGAATAACAGGGATGATGCATGTTGGGAGCGAGGGACATTGACAGATCTGTTCAATTGCTTTCCTATGACCATGCGATCCATTTCTTACTTTTCTGGGCACCAGATTTCCCTCCCAGTATTTAGTCCTAAATAAATAGCAAGGAAAATTACTTTTTAAATTATTTATGTTTCAGTAGCTGGACGAGAAAAATGCACTGCTGCTTGGGAATAAAATGTCGCCTTCGAGATGCCAGGCAGTTCTTTCTGTGTTTATTACAGATAGGATTATTACTTGTGAACAATGAGACCAACTGCATCGCTACAGGGACCAATTTCTTGGTTCTTATTAAACGGGTTCAATGGCGTTTATCATATCTGTCAACATTACGGGGTAAATCCAGCTCTACTGTGCACAAGGCGCTCGCTGCATTGGAACTGGAGTGGCTCCTCTTTGGAGGAGTGGCCATGGGGAGTCAGCATCTCTAGTGCGAGTCTCTCCCCTGGAAAGGATGGGAGTAAGCCCAGTGGATTTGGGACAGGATCTAGGACCAGACACTCCCCTCCTGGAGTGGAGATATAAAACCAGAGCAAAAGTTACTGAGGACCTAAAGCTGTAAGTAGTGGCTACAAAGCAGCTATGGAGTGGGGTTTGGAATTATTTCCCCCTTTCCCTCTCCTCCGGCCTTCACATCCCCATTACAGAAATGTAGGTTGTCCTCTGAGTTCACTGGCAGCTCTAAAGTCTAAATTCCCAGACTTGGGAGATGTAAGAAGCAAGAGTTGAAATGTATAGTTCACATTTTAGAGGGCTCAGTGACTGGATAAGCAACATAAACCAATATTATCTAAGCCTGCGGATAGAAACCCAACTCCACAAAATTAACTAAATATACATGTAGTGTAATGCTTGTGGAGAGGAAGATTGGCTGTATAAATATTTGGATTATAAACATTGCTCTTGATTCACCTAAAAAGAGCTCTTTGTATCTTTTTAACTTCTCCACACACACCCCCAACCAATCCTATCAAAAAATACTAAAAAGGCACTATTCCTCAGCAATGGCTACACAACAAATGAAATGTGGAGTTTTTAGGCCAACTTGTTTTAGAAATATAAGACAAAAAAAGAGTCATTACAATTTTGACAAACTACAGCTACATTTCCAATAGGAAGGATGGTCTTGTGGCTAAGACCTGGGGCTAAGAAGAACTAGGCTCAATGTTTAGCTCTGCCACAGACAACTATGGGACCTTTGGCAAATCACTTCACCTCTCTGTGTTTTAGTTCCCCATTCATAAAAGAGGGATGATAATAATAATACTCTTTTCCACTCTGTGTCTGTCTTGTCTATTTAACAGCAAGCTCATTGGGGCAGGGACTGTCTCATACTCTGTGCTGAGCTGTTTTGAAAATCCAGCTGTAAGCATTTGCATTTTCCTCAGTCTCAAAATAGGCTGAGCCATTTTAGCTCAAACTTTACATAAAGAGAAGCCAGGCCTGGAAAATTTCAGTCTGAAAGGAAGAGCTAAGCACCTGGAAGGGGACTTTAACACGACCTCTCGCTCTGTAGTCCAGGTATAAGATATAGCTATGTATAACAGAATAGGAAAAAAAAAACACTTTATATATATAAAAAAACATGCAACCATTTGAAAGCAGCCCAGACAGCTTTCATGACCCTGGTAGGAAATTCTTGGGTCAGATTCTGCATGACTACATCAATGACAGTTTTACCTGTGTAAATACTGTACAGAGAGACAAGGTGGGTGAGGTAATATCTTTTATTGGACCAGCTTATGTTGGTCAAAGAGACAAGCTTTTGAGCTGTTGTATAGATCGAAAGCTTGTGTCTTTCACCAACAGAAGTTGGTCATACAAGATGTTATCCCACCCACCTTGTCTCTCTAATTTCCTGGGACCAACACGGCTACAACAACACTAAATACTGTGAAGTCAGTCACATCCGTAGTCCTTTTTATTATAATGGGCCAGATTCTTGATACACGTATTCATGACGAGTACCATCTTACTGTGCAAGTGGTCCTATGGAAACCTACAATCTAGATTCTGATGCATCTGAAGTCTCTTGGATCAGAATGGAACTCCTTGCAGATACAGATATTTCTCAGTGTGAACATGGTTAGTAAATTTTGACCAATGGTACCACTTATGGCGTAAGGTAATAATCAATGGGTGAACAAGAACCTTGAAATCTGACCCTAGGTAACCTCCTAATTTACAGAAAAGAATCTCTTCTAGTTCTCTTCAGGAGGGAGGCTCAGCAACGTAATAATTCTACCAGGGCTCAAAGGATTCCTCGCTGGATATTACTTGTGAAATGTTAAAAAGCGTGCACAAGAGCAAGATCTTCACAAAACAACCATGAAATCTGTCTATACAACTATCCTGATAAACAAAAATATTTCAGAATCAATTAAGACAATTCAGAGGCTAGCATTCCAATTTCAACCCTGATCATAAATTTAGTGTTAAAGAAAGTGTTCAGTACATTACATTTAGATTAAAATTTGCAATAAGAAATTGCAGTCAGAGAACCAGTAGTACCGATTTTGGACAAGGGAAAGTCAATTGAATAGCAACATGAGAGAAGCAAATGCACTGATTAACTTTGATGAGTTTCAAAGATACTGTAAAAAGAAGAACAGGAGTACTTGTGGCACCTTAGAGACTAACAAATTTATTACTCTGAAAGATACTGTGGTTTTTCCATAGATAGGAGTGTTTATAATGTAGGGTTTAAGGATATAATTCTTAAGGATATAAATCAGTATAATTATATATAGCTACTGCAATAGAGAAGCTGAGAAATCTTTTCTTCCCCCCATCCAGGCTTTTACAGACTGGTAGATAATTGTTACATATTTGTATTGCATTCTAGGCCTCAAGAATTAAGAAAATATCACATCAGACTTAGTTCACTTAGGAGTTCCAGTTTCACACACAAAACAAAAATCACTTAAAAGTTGACTGGTGTTTGCTGAAAGGTTCATAAACCTTCTGGGAAATCTGAGCTAATTTTTGGTTATTTAACAAAACCTGAAATCGGATGAAGAAAACCCCTTGTTAAGGAACAAAAACTAACCCTTGTTCTTTCATTCTCACTCCTACCTTTTATACCCTGTATCTGTACTGGGTGCTCTACAGAATGAAGTTAGTTATAGTGAGAGAATGTGTTTTTTGAGTTCTGGAAGGGAAAATTATGGCAACACTTAACAAGCCTCTTTTTATTTGCCTAATTTCTCAGGACTAAGAATTTTTATGCAGAGCTCTCTTGATATCCTGGTAGCCTGTTTAAGGGGCAGTCATGGAAGATGCTGTCCCCTATTTTTATTTAGCGTCTCTTTACAGTTACAAACAGTAGACATTTGGACTTGGATCCAGTGTCCACTGAAGTCAATGGAAAGGCTCCCACTGATTTCAGTGTACATTGGGTCAGGCCTCTGGTAAAGAAGAATGACAAACCAAGTTTACTCTACATTAAAAAAAAAAATCTATGAGCAATATATTTCAGTCTTTTGGTTAATAACCAACAAAGACATTTCATGATGTTTACTGTTCCATTAATCTCTCCTAAAACGTTTAAGATGCACTCTGAAGAGTATTCACAAAGGCCCAATTCAGGAAGGCACTTACATATATGTTCAACTTCAAGCATGTGCTTAACTCCAATTGACTTAAAAGTAAAGCAGATGTGTAAATGGTTTCCTGAATAGGGATGCTTTCCTGAATCAGAGCCGTACATTGAGACCCTTGAAAAGTAAGTAATTGCACAGCATCTATCTATAAAGCCTTAACATTAGTGATGATGCAATCTCAAAAGCTTCCAATGTTTGATTCTGTTTGATTTGGGTAACCAACCTCTATGGGCAACAGACAAAGCTGGAAATCTCAAAGGCCAGATTTCTACATTTGAACAGTTTTTAAGACTTCCTGGTTTGAGTCCAGTAAAACATATTTAGGGCTAGTTTGTGCCACAAGAATATTGCCATAGTAAGGGACAGCACACTGGATGATGCGTCACCCCAGGAATGCTACAATTCCCTCCTTGTTCTTCTGCTTGCTCCAGAGGGTAGTGAATTTGCTACTGTCTGATGCCTGGGAGGAGTGGCAGGGTAAAAGTTTCATCCTTCATTACCCATCCATCTGCTCTGGGAAGGGGAGTAGTGCTTGTGCATGGACCCAAGGCTAGAGTATGTAACACAGGGGCATAGGAAAGATTCCTAATCCCCACTATGCCCCATCATAGGTGTGCAGTTAGGGTACAACCTAGAACTTAGAAAACACTTGACTGTTGATTCAGTTCGGTGAAAGGTTTGGGTGGCTTGTTATTCTGCCCAAACTGATTTATCCATCATTACTTACGACACAATTTTGATCATTTGCAATTGCCTGCAGATGGAAACTATGACATCTCTTAGCAGACCCTGGATACTGAATATCTATAATTCTATATCTGATTGTATCACTTTAAATGCATTTTGAGAATTGAAGGTCGGCTTTTAAAAATGCTTGATTTTATATCAAGCAGTATAAATATGTGACCATCAGAGTACATGTGTATTGAGTCATGACTGACAGAGACAATTAACTATCTCTTTTTCTTCATCTTTTTACAGGTTTTAATTTTAATAACAATGTTTGGCTTTTTAGAATATTGGCTTTTAATTTTAGTGTTCAAGTTTTTAAAATTCTGATCTGTTCAAAACTTTTTAGTTAATAGGAGAGCCAGATAGATATCAGGATTGCATACCTCTTTGTCTACCTTCCCCACTCTCTATAGCCCCAGTTCAGCAAGGTAATCAAGCATGTGCATGACTTTAACCATAGAGTTAGTTCCAATGAAGTCAATAGGCCTACTCATGTGCACTGCATGCAGCAGTGTGTAGTGGATAGATCACTAGACTGGGACTCAGGAGACTTGGGCTCTGATCCTCTCTCTGCCACTGGAATGCTGAGTGACTTTAGATAAGCCACTTCCCCACTCTGTGTCTCAGTTTCCTCACCAGTAGAACAGGGATAACAATACTCACCTCCTTTTGTAAATCACTGTTGAAAGGAACTGTATAAGAGCTAAGTATTATCATCATGTGCTTAAATGCTTTACTGAATCGGGTCCATACTGCACATCTATTATAACTGGACTACAGTTCTCTTGCTTTGGTAGAACCAGTCTGAGCAGGTCTTGATAATATCCCCTGTCCAATACGCAGTTTGCATCACGGCACATTTAATAATTCTATAGAATATTGCTTCTTTCAATCAGTTACTCTGGGCAAAAATTCCTACTAGGAGACAGTAACAAAGCATGCCTTTGTCAGCTTTATAGTCAGTTAGGGAGAAAAACATGTATCAGAAAAAAATTTATAATGATATAAAGTGATAAAAAGTAAAAACATATCTATTTCTCTCTCCCATTCTCTTTGTTCTAATAACTTGAGAGATGTCAGTTAAATAATCTATAGACCAATTTCTGTCTTCAAATACACACATGCACACTCCTCCCATTAACTTCTAATTCTGCCTTCAACTACCATCGAAATAAATAAGAGGTGCATACTTGGGTCTGTAGATAGGATTTGGCCCCATACATAAGCTAGACAACATAGTCCATGGGACTATCTCCACAAACACTGTGTAAACAGTATAAAATGCCAGTATGCAAAGAGATTTACACATGCTACACTTTAGATGTATATAATGTCAGCTCCTGCCCTCCGATATATGCCACTTTCCACCGATTTTGATGGGAATTGCGCATGCATATCTGAACGCATAATGAGAAGTCAATGAACAGAATATGGACTCAAAATTATGACTTTTAAGTTACAAAAATGCAACTGTTGTATGGACAGTGTCTATGTCTCATTCTGTGAGTAACAGGCAACAGAGATAAAGCAGCACAGGGAGGACTGAACGTGAATTCAGAGCTGAGAGCTGTAAGAAAGTACACCTCTACCCTGATAGAACGCTGTCCTTGGGAGCCAAAAAAATCTTACCATGTTATAGGTGAAACCACATTATATTGAACTTGCTTTGATCCGCCAGAGTGCGCAACCCGCCCCCACCTCCCCGGAGCGCTGCTTTACCACGTTATATCCGAATTCATGTTATATCAGGTCGTGTTATATCAGGGTAGAGGTGTAAATGCCACCAAGATTTAATAATTTTTCATTCTCTTCCCTCTCCAATTTATGGGTTATGTTTTCACGAGGTGCAGATAGAGTGCATCTTTGTACAGTGCAATATAAATCTTTGTGCATCTAAATGCCAGTGCGATATAAATTAAATGGATATTTGGCACTTAACGTAAATTTGTTTTCAATTAGTTAGATGAGAAGGTGGAGTAATTACCCAAATGTAGCAGATGATTATCTCAACGTACTAATGGCCCCTGGATTATTTCTGCAGACTCCTTAAAATAGAGTTCATTCTTTTGTTAAAGAAAGAATTAGTCCGCTAAAAGCTGTTCCTTTCTCCAAATTCTTTATGGGTCACCTAATCTTGCAACGGAAATGGGAAGCCAAACTCATACAAGACAGAACTCACTACTGTGTACAAATAATAAAACCACAGCTATTATGGATAGGTACTCTGCCAGAGCTGGGTGGGAGGGGGAAAATACATTTCAGGACATCACAAACATTCTCTTTGTCTTCTTAAAATAATTAAGATAGGAGTGGGGGGGTCCCAATTCTTTTTGTGCTGGAACACAGTATGCAAAAGGTTGAGAATCATTGTAATACACAATGACTAGGAAAGAAAAAAAGGAGGGAACTGAAAGAGAGGAAAAGATAAAGGAGTAGAGTGGGGACCTTATTCCATTCGTTAGCATCTCGTTGACTTGGGTTATGTCCCTGTGTCAAACAGAGAAGTGGATGAAACAGCAGCAGTCAGGCCAAGTGGTTGGAACTGTTACGTAAAGCCTCTGCTCAAATGCGATTGTAAGAGCTGTAACTTGTATCATTAAGTTCTGCAACCTTTTTGCAGACTTTGTAACTTCAGTTATTGTTAGCACAGCCTTTTAAGTTTTGTAACCTTTGCAAGCGCTGTAAGATTTTCAAGTTACCACTTATATACTCTTCCAAGCTGTGTAATATCCCATCACACAACCAGAGAGAGTGTGAACAAGGGAGTGTGTGGGGAAGATAAGGGAGTGTATGTGGGACTGGGCGGAGAGGAGCTGCAAGGAGAAAGGAGCCCGGAGACAGGTGTGTCTGATATAATCTGCCCTGAGAAGGCAATCACATAGTGCTGTAAAGAAAAGAAAAACCTGGTATGCATGAAAGGAACTGGACTGGGAATGCTTCTCCATGACAGACACAGAAGGAAAACTCAGCGTACGTGACAGGAGCCGCCCAGTTCCAGAGAAAGGAAGCAGCCATGCACACAAGCAGCTGCTCCTTGACCTGCTCAGCAGCCTGGATTCGTGACCGCAGGGGGACACCTCATATCTACCACGCTTCGGCTTCTCGGCCTCCATGCTGTCTCCGGTAACTCTCCGCCTGTGTAAGTGTGTGGGTGCATGAGGGTCTGAATGCAGTGAATGTGTGCGTGTATGAATAAGCTCCATCTCTTTTCTATCTGACCCAACAGCGGCATCGTAATAAAACTAAAACAAGTGCGACCCTGGGTTGGTTTTTAGAGGAACAGAGGTAACAGGAACAGCAGCAGTCAGGCTGAGTGCTCAGGCCGGGGACCAAAGTCAGGGGTCAGAGCAAGAATCAAGGACAGGGTTAAAACAAGGCTGGACCAGGAGGGAGAATGAGCTGGGCTTGGGCTGGGGCAGGAGCAGTCTGCTAGAACCACCAAGTGGCAGGGGACATTCCCAGTGAGGTAGCAATGTTGAGCAGATGAGAGTGGCTGCTCTCACTGGGAGTCTATATCCATGGCCTTGGGACTACCTGCTTAAGCTCTGTGTCTGTGGATTGGCTAAGCCCTGGTGGATTGCCGTGGGGCCCTCAAGTAGTCAGGCTCAGGGATGACTCATTGCACCCTGTGCTCAGGTGGAAGCTAACTTGAACAGGCTACCTTTGTGATGCTTTCCCTTCTCCAGTCTTTACTAAGTCCTGCACAGTGTATTGAATTTTCACTTAAAAACGTACATTACCTCACCCATCAGAGGAGAAATGTCCAGTTACCATGTCCTGTTGTCAGTAGTAAAATTGCCGCAAGTCAGCTGTTAGAGAAACCATCAACGAGATTTACTACAAGGGCTGGATTGTGAAGTGTTTATGACTCAAATAACTTAAAACAGCATTAAAAACCTCAAATAACCCCAAAACACCTTTCCCGTAAAGAAAAGCTACCTTTGAGCTGCACTTACTGCTACTAACTGAAAATACTTTGTTAAAAAAACCCCCAATCCCAGCATAAATACTTTATTTTAATCAGTTGGGCTAAACAGGTGATTTAAGGTATTAATCACATACATTTGACACTTCAAACTTGATGATAGGGGAGAACTATCAAAATATCAGACTGCCACTTGCATGTTTCTTTAACTTAGAACATTTGCAGCAATCTCAGACACACTCTGGTTTCATTGAATTGTCCTTGATATGATGATAATGGCTGCAGCATGCAAAAACCATGGGGGAAATCTTATTTTGAATGGTGGAGATCCAAAACCACCATGTGCTTTTTTGGACATATACAGGGGAAACAGATCTTCGAAGACTGAGAGTCTCTAAGTATTTAAAAAAAATTTTTTTTTAGTTCAGCTACATATTTTTAAATGTTTTTTCAATTTATGTTTCTGTTCTTTATGTAAGTGGTTGGCCTCCCCTTTCCTGAATGAAGCATTTCTCCCTGTAATCATAATGCAGCTCCTAAAACCCATTAAAATCCGAGAGACCGTGTTAAAATGTCAAGTGTGTAATTGATGTGTGAAATAAATGGACTCTCAGGGCTATGGGAAGGGTGAACAGTCATTCTGAAGGGTACTTCAAATCAATGCGGCAGTAGTGTCTATTCAAATACAACAGAATTACATTGCAGGGAAAGTTTTTAACCACTCTTCACCACCATCATTCTTGTTTCCTCCCCGACAACAGTTCTAAACAACAAACAAAAACTCAAGAAATATGGCATTTCACTTTCACCAAATTCTGCTGCAAATCCGTTGCCTTTCTGAAACAGATGTAAGGTGACAAGAGGAGCAGGAACAGATGTCTGGTCAGGCAGACACTCTATATCACCCTATGCTAATGGCAGCTGATCGTGAAATTTAAGTCTGTTTCACCTTCCTTTTTTTCCCCAAGATTGTGCCTTAATAAAAAACCATTGATAAATGTTACAGCACAAGGGCTGGGAAGGAGGAAATATGCAGTCAGTTAAAAGGTTAACTTTGCAGAAGTTCAGTTTACAGCTCTGTCAAAAACTGAGTAACAAATATTGATCTTATTCAAATTAAATTTCTATCCATCAGTCATGCTTTGAGCTAATCTTTCAACACAGCTATAGCAACATTACAAACAACTTATTCTCTTTAGTCAGTCCAGTAGAAATATTTTTCTTCATAGTGGAAAACTATTAAATACTCATTGCCTGCGAAGCATCAATTCTATATTTAAGAGATTTAGAAATTAATTTCCATACTCATGCAAATCTTTTCCATTAATAAATATTCTTATATTTTAAGGAGTTTGTGCCTTTTCAAACTATGCTAAAAAGAATATAAGCTATTCTAGTTTCAAAGGCACAGATGAATGCCTTTAAATACCTCGACAGGATAGATAGCTACAGGGATAATGTATAGATGGATGGATGGATAACGGATATTAACCTTGTTCTAATCAGTTTGAGAATTTTAATTTCCTTTACCACCAGCAGAATCCAAATGTGTGATTAACTGCAGAAATGATGATAGCTACCATACTTTCTATCGCTACAGCCCTTATGAATATTCATGAAAGAATAATGACTGCAAATAGATTGTCAACAGACTAGACAGTCTAAAATTTTTCTTCATCATCATCATAAACGACACTTTCAGAACATCTCCCATCCAATGTATATAATGGCTCTTTCTCCTCAAACTGTAAGAGAACAACATTGGAATACTCTCCCATTACTACAGGGACTGATATACTGGAAAAGACCAACCGAGGAAGGATGGTCTCTGAGTAGGAAGGATTGGTCTTGTAGTTAAGCACTGAACTGGGATATCTGGGATCAATGCTTAGCTCTGGAAGAGGCTCCTTGCATGACCGTGGGAAAATCACTCTCTCAGTTCCACACACTATGGATGCTAAGAGACTCATTTCCTTTTTCCTGGCTTCAGTCGCCTAAAACAGGGGACACTTAACAAAAGCTGTCACATGACTCCAGTGGATACCGTTATGGGGAGGAACAGAAACTGAATGCACAGAGTTTGTTGATAGAGGACACAATCACTTTAGTCATTAGTCTGCATTCAAGATTCTTTCATTTTAAAGATACATGGTATGTAGGGTGACCAGATATTCCAATTTTATAGGCACAGTCCCGCTTTTGGGGTCTTTTTCTTATATAGGCTCCTATTATCCCCCACCCCCTGTCCCGATTTTTCACACTTGCTGTCTGGTCACCGTAATGGTATGTCGATACTCCAAACACATGTCAGTGTTTGTATCTATCCTGATACATAAGCGCCCCACCCCCATTAACATTCATGGGAATTACATGATTAACAAGAACAACATAATCTCGCCTCCTTCAAAATCCACTTCAACCAGGACACCTACAAGGAAAACAGCCTTTGTCCATCTCTTGTCATCTTAGACAGAAAGAACTTTGGGGCAGGGATTGTGTCTTCTAAGCTGTCTGGTCACCGCTGAGCACAATGTGGGCACTGCTGTGTCACATTGCCCAGATAACACTCTTCGGGTTGCTGTGTTTAGGTTCCATCTTGCTAGACCCATGTGCTCTCAAACTTCCTTTGGTTGGAGTAGGCTGCAGTACTGTCTTTCCTTGGTCTCCCCAGCATGTTTCCTGGGCACAGGCTCTGTCTCTTAATCCTTCACCGAAATGGGACCAAACAACCCAGCTGCCCTAGGCCTCAGGACCAAGGCTGACTCTCCACTAGCTTAAGCACAGCTTTTGCCAGAGTGCCTGCCTCGTGGGAGTTCAGCTCTCCAGGGATATGTGCTAGTGAAACACACAGAAACTCAGGCTTTGCAAAAGGTTCCCCCCAAATCAGTCACGCTTTACTTCAGCTTGCACAAGAAATATACAGATCTAGACACAATAATAAACACCTACATGCAGTTCTCTGCCTCAGTTTCCTCCCCAGTGGTGGTGCTAATAGGGTGCAAGAGCAGGAGGATGTGGTGGCTTTTAAGCATATGATGCACGGAGGCTGCTTTAGGCATAGGCAGGCTAGGCAGATGCCTAGGGCTGCAGATTCACAGCAAGAAGGGGTGTGATCTACCCCACACTAGCCTGGAGGGGTCCATGTGCACCTTGACATCCATTAACATTGCCTTAATCTAGTCCTCTTTGAAATGGGACCCGATCAAAGCACACTAACAAACTCTTAATGCATGTCAGCCAGGTTCACACTGTGTGTGCATTAACACATGCGCAGAGGCCTTAGACTGGGTCGTGTGGCTGGAGGGCCTGGCCTAGCAGGAGCAGTCTGGGGAGAACCCACAGTCCAGCCCTGCTCCTGGCGGCCGCTTCCTGAATGAGCCCAAGGCCCCCCACCACCTTTATTGTGGGGAGAATGAAATTAAGGTGCCGTTTAGAATTAGAAATATTCTGAATTCTTTTCCATTTTTAAAAAATAATCCTTTGAAAGATGCTACACCATTTTAGCAGTCAGGCTTTACAGCTTATCTGGAAGCTTCCATCCATAGCAGCGGCCATATTAATCTTTTATGATATCATTAAAGAAATTAAATTAATGGTGTCATTTCACATTAAACTAGGCACTAATGGATACATACATAGGTAGTAACTTTTAAAGGTATTTTAATTTTTAAATGAAAACATGATGATATTATTCTTCCCTTCACAGCCTGCTGTCATTGGCACATGTTGAGCAAAACTCACCACTGCTTTTTATAATCTTCTCCACTGATGAGAATCGCAATGCCTTAGGTATGGCTGCTATATCCCTTTCAAAAACCAAAAGTTCAATAAGAAACAACCTTCTCAGATTACAGTGGATTAAGCTGCACTGTGTGTAAGGGAGCAGTATGATTGCTCAGAGCTCCAGTATGAAACTGGAGAAAAGCCTGTTGAGAGTCTTTGGGTTAAATTTAGAGGCAAGAGCAACAAGGGTGATGTCGTGGTGGGCATCTGCTATAGACCACCAGACCAGGAGGATGAGGTAGACAAGGCTCTCTTCAGACAATTAACAGAAGTGTCCAGATCACAGATCCTGGTTCTCATGGGGGACTTCAATCACCCTGACATCTGCCGGGAGAGCAATACAACAGTGCATAGAGAATCCAGGAAGTTTTTGAGAGTGTTGGGAACAACTTCCTGGTGCAAGTACTGTAGGAACCAACTAGGGGTCATGCTCCTCTTGACCTGCTGCTCACAAACAGGGAAGAATTGGTAGGGGAAGTAGAAGTGGGTGGCAACCTGGGCAGCAGTGACCATGATATGGTTGAGTTCAGGATCCTGACAAAAGGAAGAAAGGAGAGCAGCAGAATATGGACTCTGGACTTCAGAAAAGCAGACTTTGACTCCCTCAGGGAACTGATGGGCAGGATCCCTTGGGATGCTAATATGAGGGGGAAAGGAGTCCAGGAGAGCTGGCTGTATTTTAAAGAAGCCTTATTGAGGGTGCAGGAACAAATCATCCCTGTGTGCAGAAAGAATAGAAAATATGGCAGGCAACCAGCTTGGCTTAACAGAGAAATCTTCGGTGAGCTTAAACACAAAAAGGAAGCTTACAAAAAGTGGAAACTTGGACAGATGACTAAGGAGGAGTATAAAAATATTGCTTGAGCATGCAAGGCCAAAGCACAATTGGAGTTGCAGCTAGCAAGGGATGTAAAGGGTAACAAGAACGGTTTCTACAGGTATGTTAGCAACAACAAGAAGGTCAAGGAAAGTGTGGGACCCTTACTGAATGGGGACGTCAGCTCCCAGACTGCTGCACTGGACAGCACAGTATGGGGAGGAGGTGAGCAGCCCTCAGTAGTGAAAGAACAAGTTAAGGACCATTTAGAAAAGCTGGACATGCACAAGTCCATGGGTCCGGATCTAATGCATCTGAGGGTGCTGAGGGAGTTGGCTGGTGTGATTGCAGAGCCATTGGCCATTATCTTTGAAAACTTGGGGTGATCGGGGGAGGTCCTGGGCAATTGGAAAAAGGCAAATATAGTGCCCATCTTTAAAAAAGGGAAGAAGGAGATTCCAGGGAGCTATAGACCAGTCAGCCTTACCTCAGTCCCTGGAAAAATCATGGAGCAGGTCCTCAAGGAATCCATTTTGAAGCACTTGGAGAGAGGAAGGTGATCAGGAACAGTCAACATGGATTCATCAAGGGCAAGTTATGCCTGACCAACCTGACTGCCTTCTACGATGAGATAACTGGCTCTGTGGATATGGAGAAAGCAGTGGACGTGATACGGTTTCCCACAGTATTCTTGACAGCAAGTTAAAAAAGCATGGATTGGATGAATGGACTATAAGGTGGATAGAAAGCTGGCTAGATTGTCAGGCTCAACAGGTATTGATCAATGGCTTGATGTCTAGTTGGCAGCCGGTATCAAGCGGAGTACTCCGGGGGTCTGTCCTGGGGCTGGTTTTGTTCAACATCTTCATTAATGATCTGGATGATGGGATGGATTGTACCTTGAGCAAGTTTGCGGAGGACACTAAGCTGGGGGGAGAGGTAGATACGCTGGAGGGTAGGGATAGGGTCCAGGATGCCCTTGACAAATTGGAAGAAATCTAAAAGAAATCTGATGAGGTTCAACAAGGACAAGTGCAGAGTCCTGCACTTAGGACAGAAGAATCTCATGCACTGCTACAGACTGGGGACTGACTGGCTAAATGGCAGGTCTGCAGAAAAGGACCTGGGGGTTACAGCGGACGAGAAATTGGATATGAGTCAATTGTGTGCCCTTATTGCCAAGAAGGCTAACGGCATATTGGGCTGCATTAGTAGAAGCGTTGCCAGCAGATCGAGGGGAGTGATTATTCCCCTCTATTCGGCACTGGTGTGGCCACATCTGAAGTATTGCGTCCAGTTTTGGACCCTCCACTACAGAAAGGATGTGAACAAATTGGAGAGAGTCCAGCGGAGGGCAATGAAAATGATTAGGGGGCTGGGGCACATGACTTATGAGGAGAGGCTGAGGGAAGTGGGCTTGTTTAGTCTGCAGAAGAGAAGAGTGAGGGGGGATTTGACAGCAGCCTTCAACTACCTGAAGGGGGGTTCCAAAGAGGATGGAGCTAGGCTGTTCTCAATGGTGGCAGATGACAGAACAAGCAGCAATGGTTTAAAGTTGCAGTGGGGGAGGTCTAGGTTGGATATTAAGAAAAACTATTTCACTAGGATGGTGGTGAAACACGGGAATGGGTTACCTAGGGAGATGGTGGAATCTCCATCCTTAGAAAAAAGAAGAACAGGAGTACATGTGGCACCTTAGAGACTAACAAATTTGTCTCTAATATATGCATAATATGCATCCGCATGATATGCATCCGAAGAAGTGGGCTGTAGTCCACGAAAACTTATGCTCTAATAAATTTGTTAGTCTCTAAGGTGCCACAAGTACTCCTGTTCTTCTTTTTGCAGATACAGACTAACACGGCTGTTACTCTGAAATCCATCCTTAGAGATTTTTAAGGCCCGGATTGACAAAGCCCTGGCTGGGATGATTTAGTTGGGGTTGGTCCTGCTTTGAGCAGGGGGTTGGACTAGATGACCTCCCGAAGTCTCTTCCAACCCTAATCTTCTATGATTCTATGAAATGCACAAGGTGCTCTGATCTGCACTGTTAATGATCAAATAAAGTTTGTTTGTTTTTTTGGTCCTGATCTTGTAAACACTTATTATCACAAATAATTTTAAACACGAGGAGATCCATTCACATTACTCATATGTGTAAAGTTTCTCACCTTCTTGAAGAGCCTTTAATACTTAATTATGCTGTTTTTATCTTTGTCTCACCCTCACATTGCAATGGTAATTTTGGACCTGTTGCTCTGAGGGTAAGCAATGAGCCTTCCCTAAGAGCAAATCTTGCACTACCTTCATCCCCTACATCTTAACAGATCGCTCTGGAGACAATGGAACAGGGATAGTTCCATTGTATGTGGCTAGGGGGCAGGATGTCTGCACTCTACCAGGGGGTTTCATATACTACACTCCCTAAACTGTGACGTCCAGTTGTGCACGGCCTCCCTTCTGTAGTGCCACAAAAGGAAGCTTAGGGGTGGGGCAGCCATTTTCCCTTTTGAAGAGGGAACATAGCAGTCATTGGTGACTACTACAGCTCTGGTACAGCTTGTGGGGAGGATTCTTCACCTTCTGATGCCTGTGAGTTGGGTCCATCTACTTGGGGTTGGTGCAGGATTTGCCTCTTAATGCTTATACCACCATTCGCATGAGCAGACTTATGCAGTGTTGTTGTAGCCGTGTTGGTCCCAAGATATTAGAGACAAGGTGGGTGAGGTAATAGCTTTTATTAGACCAATGTCTGATGGTGAGAGACAAGCTTTCGAGCTTACACAGAGCTCTTCTTCAGGTCTGGGAAACATATTCAGAGTGCCAGTTAAATGCAAGGGTGGAACAGATTGTTTAGCGTAAGTAGTTAACACACATTTCAAAGATACCCATAATGATTATTCCTATCAATCAGGCTAAAAGTCTCACTCTTCATGGACTAAAACCTGTAACCCTATTCCAAAACTGAGTCTGAAATCCACCCAGGAGGCTTAATTTGCCCATGCGGAAAGCTGTTAACTTCAATGGGAATTGACATGGGTGGAAGTGTCTCCCAACCTCTATCAGACATAAGAGTGGGTCCTTTTAGTACATTATAACCCATGCATAGCAGCATCTGAGCAATAAATGTCACCACACTGCCTTTGATTTTTCAGTCATGTTCCTTAAGCCCACTCATTGATTCAAGCATTGAGAATGCATATTCAAATTTGTAAAATTCACCCTTCCATCGAGAGACTCTTTAGCCTCTTGTAGTACTACGTGGTAGGGCACAGTTCCTCTTGAATAGTCTTTTCCCATTAGGCAGTCATTGATTTTTGTCCCCAGTTTCTAATGAAACTTGAAATTAACATGACATTTCTGTTTATTTGCTTGTTGGTATTACAACAGCAACATTGCGACTCTTAAAATAATTTGTGTTTTTTTAATTAACTTACACTCGCTTTGCAGCAGCTGGATGAAAAGCACTGTAGGTTCACTCTAAACAATGAGGATTACTTGTATGAGTTTTATTTTCCATTTTAATAAAAATTCTTGGTAAAAAAAGAGAGGATTTCTTTCAAAGGTCACATTTAGGTTCAAAATTATCTGTGATTCTTTAAAAGCATGAATAGTGATACATTTATATCTAAAACCTTCCTGGAATACAGATAAAAGGTGAGATCCTCCCATGTGAAAGTCAACATAGCTCCACTGACTTTAATAAAGCTGGGCTGATTTATACCAGCTGAAGACGTGGCACTGAATGCCAGACAGTACCTGAAATATGATACATTTTGTTTTCTTTAAAAAATCCTTTCTATTTTTATGATCCTTTGAAAGTTACTATAAAGTGTTTTCTTGTCAAGAAGATAAGATATTTTTCAGGCAAAGTTAATCGCATGTATTCCCTTTAGTTTTGAGATGATTATCAGCATTGAAGCTCCCCATGCAGAGCTTCACACATGTCCATATATAGATACCAGTTAATTAGCAAGGGGTGGGACGGTGCACAGTGACTCTGCCTATGCCTACCTTGCACACCACTGGCAGAGGTATGGATGGTATGTGTAGCCACACACTGCAGTGAAAAGTGGGCTGCACCCACACTCACTGTGATGTGTAGCTACATGTGACAGTGAATGGCTCTCTGGCAGGAGGGAGGCGGCTGGGAAAGGTGGAGCTGTTGATGAAGTGGGTTTTAGCCCACAAAAGCTTATGCCCAAATAAATTTGTTAGTCTCTAAGGTGCCACAGGAACTCCTCGTTGTTTTTGCTGATACAAACCAGGGCTGCCCAGAGGATTCAGGGGGTCTGGGGCAAAGCAATTTTGGGGGCCCCTTCCATAAAAAAAGTTGCAATACTATAGTGACATGTATTTGGAAATGTAAAAAGTAACCAGTGAAATACATTCAAAAATAAATTTTTAATAATTTGAAAATACACGAAATACATTAGTAAAAACATTAAATACTTTAATGGTATGTATACATTTGCAATTACATAATGGGCTGTCGCTGGGTGATGGTGATGGTTGGTGCCAATGGGCTGTTGCTGCCTGGGGGTGGCGCTGCTGTTGCCCAGGGCTGGGTGGGGAGCTGGGCTCTGGGTTGGGGGGCTGCCCGAATCAGAGGGGCTGGGCTCAGAGCTGGGGGTCAGGGCTGTGTGGGGATGGTGTCAGGGGGTGCCCGGCTCAGAGGGGCTGGGCTCAAAGCTGGGGGTTAAGGCTGGGGGGGGATGGGGTTAGGGGGTGCCCGGCTCAGAGGGGCTGGGCTTGGAGTTAGGGGTCAGGGCTGTGGGGGGATGGGTTTGGGGGTGTCTGGCTCAGAGGGGCTGGGCTCGGAGCTGGGGGTCAGGGCTGGGGGAGGATGGGGATGGGGTTGGGGGTTGTCCAGCTCAGAGGGGCAGGCTTGGAGCTGGGGGTCAGGGCTGTGGATGATGAGGTCGGGGGGTGCCCAGCGCTGGCCCCTTACCATGCCGCTTACCCCCACCTCTCCCGGAGCCTCAGCGAGCCGCGTCCAGGAGCGGTCCTGGACAGGACTGCAGCAGCCTGGCTCCAGCGGGGCCTGAGCTCCCGCCGCTCGGCTGCAGCTCACAGCCCCGCCCCCTTACCATGCGGCTCTGAGCGGAAGGAACTCAGGCCCCGCCCTCTTACCACACGGCTCCAAGCAGGAGGAGCTCAGGCTCCGCCCGAGCTACGCCGCTGCAGCGCTGTCCAGGGCCGCTCCTGGACGCGGCTCACTGAGGCGCCGCAGGATGGGGGAAGGTGGAGGAGTGGGGGCCCCCGCAGGGCCCGGGGCCTGGGGCAAATTGCCCCACTTGCCCCCCCCCCCCCCGGGCAGCCCTGATACAGACTAACACGGCTACCTCTGAAACCTCTCTGCCAGAGTCTTTCCATGTTGCAGTGACAGGCTCTGTCAGCTTCCTGTGGCGGGGAAAATCTCTGGCAACGGGGAACTGCCACCCCCTTTCCCTGCTGCTGGAGCTTTTCCCTGTAGTAGGGAAGACTCAGCCGTGGGAAAGCAGCAGGACATTACACAGCTAAAAATAGTGTAGATGGAGGAGGCACTGCTTGGGTATATAGAGCCAAGTAGGGTATGTACTTTAAGGGTGTCGCTATTCTACTAGCGTAAGCAGTGCCTGACCTGCCTTCACTGCTATTTATACTCATGCTAGGGGGGGACGTAGTGTATGTAAGAAGTGTGCCGCGTACACATACCCTCTGAGACACACTTCCCTCCCTGCTTCCTCTTTGCTCCGGGATTTAGTAATTCGCTGCTGGCCTATGTGGCTAGCAAGTTGTGTTAAGAACATTATGCAAACCCATAAACATCACTTTGTAGTGGCAGTTAATTGTTACGCATGCCAGACAATATGTTGAGTAGGAACAGCAAGCTGAAGAACTGGACTCCATATATAAACCTTGGAAGGGTCAGGTAGAAATGTTGTCGAGGCAAATAGCACAGATCTGATCCCTCACCGCTATGTGGATACACAAAGAACACATAACCAAGAGCCATAATGTACACTGGCTAAGTATACATGCATCGTGTAACACAATGTCAGAGCTGTTCATCTTAATTACTATTTAGGTTTGGTTTGTTTGCAAGATTAAGGTCTAGATTTGTGGTCCGAATTGTGGCAGCTGTAACCAATTCAAATATTGCTAGAATCATAAATATATGTATTTTAAAAATTGGGTTCTGTTCTTTTTGGATTAGGCGATACTGCTGATTGTTGCTGTTAGTGCCAATTTATCGGCTGCAGGGGTCTGTGGCAAATCTTGTTTAGCCAAAGTAATGTAGTCAATTGCTTTAGATGTTTTCAGGGTGTTTTCACAGAAACAAAAGGTTTTTTCCATCTCCCTCTGACTTTCTATCAGCAGCATTTTCCAGGAATTCCAAGAAATTTACGTCAAGACAATTTCTTTCATTCTCTCCTGAAAAAATTGCCCCTTGCTTAAAGAGCAGCTTGCAGAAAAATTCTGGGACATAACAAAGGATTTTTTGTGTGCACTTCAGTTATCAATTCCCCTGGGGCATATAATGTTCCTTCTGCATCTCTCTTCTTTCTGATTTTTTTTTAAAACTCTGAGCCAAATTCAATCTGTAGTATAACAGAACTGAAATCTACACCAGTGATGAATTTGGCCCTCTGTTTCTTATTTAACAAGTAGCTGCTGATCCTTGAACAGACCACTGATACTTCCAAGAATTCAAACTGGATTTTCATGTCCCTGGAATGTATAAAGGTTGATCTCATTATCCCCCTAGAAAAGATAAAAGATATCCTGGGAGCTATTAATTTGAAGAATTATTTTAAGAGTCATTTAAAGCTAGATCTGTTATTTTGTTGTGAACCTAAATGGAACACGCCTCCCTTCAGATTTTGTTGCTAAACTGAAACTCATCACGGGTGCTTTGACAGTTTCACAGCAGTCCAGGCCCCTTTCAAGTGAAAAAGGTGTAGTTTTGAGAGTCTAATTAATGCTTTAGTGTCGTGGTCAATTGTTTTGAATAAGTTTCACCTTGAGATTTTGATTCCACTTAAACCTGAAACTCAAAGTGAAATTGGGAGATGCCAGTCCCCACAAATGAAGACAAAATACATTATTTCCATGAACCCCTGAAATCACAGAAGCTGCACTATATGCATGTCTTTTACACTGAGCTACATAAAGCACTAGAGATTATAGAATTCAGAGACAGGGATTAGAGAATTTAGAGATGGGAACTTTTCTGATTTATTCTCCCTCCTGAAAATGTATTACTGGCAGAAAAAACAAAATGCCACGTAAGATAACATTCTTATTATCTGGAAGCATGAGAAATCTTGGGAGAAAAACCTCGTCTCCTGAAATTTCCAACCCAACTTAAAAACCAATTCTGATACGTTCACATATCTCCAGTGGAGGTCTATTGCTTTTTTACTTCATCAAAATTGATTAAAAAATCTGGAAGGTTAAGGCACAAAATGAGTTACAGCTACTAAAGGACATAAAAGGCAATAAGAAGAGTTTATTTAAATACATTAGGAGCAAGAGAAAGACAAAGGAAAGTGAAGGTCCTTTACTTAGCAGGGAAAGGACGCTAATAACTGGTGGCATCAAGAAAACTGCCAGGGGGGTAATGCCTATTTTGCTTCAGTCATCACTAAAAAGATTAATGGTGACCAGATAGTCAATACAATTAATATTAACAACAAAGGGAAAGGAACACAAGCCAAAATAGAGAAAGAACAGGTCAGAGAATATTTAGAGAAGTTAGATGCATTCAAGTCAGCAGAGCCTGATGAAATTCATCCTAGGATATGTAAAGAACCAGCTGAAGCAATCTCAGAGCCATTAGCAATTATCTTCAAGAACTCGCAGAAGATGGGTGAGATCCCAGAGGTCTGGAGAATGGGGAACAAGGAGGACCCAAGAAAATATAGACCAGTCAGCCTAACTTCAGTACCTGGAAACATACTGGAACAAATTATTAAATAATCAGTTTGTAAGCACATAGGTAACAATAGTGTTATAAGGCATAGGCAGCATGGATTTGTCAAGAACAAATCATGCCAAACCAACCTAATTTCCTTCCTTGACAGGGTTACTGGCCTAGTGGATGCGGGAAGCAGTGGATGTGATGTGTCTTGATTTTAGTAAGGATTTGACACAGTCCCACGTGATATTCTCATAAACAAACTAGGGAAATGCAGTCTAGATGAAATTACTATAAAGTGAATATGTAATTGGTTGAAAGACCATAGTCAAAATGTAATTATCAATGGTTTGCTGTCAAATTGTGAGTGTGTATCTAGTGGGATCCTACAGGGTCAGTCCTGATTCTGGTACTATTCAATATTTTCATTAATGACATTGATAACGGAGTGGAGAGTATGCTTATAAAATCTGCACATGACACCAAACTGGGAGGGGTGGCGAGCACTTTGGAGGACAGGATTAGAATTGAAAACAACCTTGACAAATTGGAGAATTGGTCTGAATTCAACAAGATGCTATTCAATAAAAATAAATGCAAAATGCTTCACTTGGGAAGGAAAAAATCAAATGCACAACTACAATATGGGGAATAACTGGCTAGATGGTGGTACTTGCTGAAAAGAATCTGGGGATTATAGTGGATCACAAATTCAATATGAGCCAATAATGTGATGCAATTGTGAAAAAGGCTAATATAATTCCATGGTGTGTTAATGGGAGTGTTGTATGTAAGACATGGGAGGTATTTGCCCTGCTCTGCTTCACACTGGTGAGGCCTCTGCTGGAGTACTGTGTCCACTTCTGGACATCACACTTTAGGAAAGATGTGGACAAATTGAGAGAGTCCAGAGGAGAGCAACAAAAACAATAAAAGGTTTAAAAACCTTTACCTAAGAGGAAAGGTTAAAAAAACTGGGCCTGTTTAGTCTTGAGAAGAGAGGACTGAGACCTGATAACAATCTTCCAATATATTAAGGGCTGTTATAAAGAGGATGGTGATCAATTGTTCTCCATATCCATTGAAGGTAGGACAAGAAGTAATTGGCTTTATCTGCAGCAAGGGAAATTTAGGTTAGAGATTAGGAAAATCTTTCTAACTATAAGAATAGTTAAGCTTTGGAACAGGCTTCAAAGGGAGACTGTGGAACCCCCATCATTGGTAGTTTTTAAGAACAGATTGGACAAACATCTGTTAGGGATGGTCTACTTGATTCTGCCTCAGCACTTGGGACTGGACTTGATGACTTATAGAGATCCCGTCCAGCTCTACATTTCTGTAATTCTATGATTTTATTTAATTGTAATTGAAAGTGCAGACACTAAAGATGTAGCACGTATAGGATATTAGAGCTGGTTGAATACGTTACTTAATGAATTGTTCTACTTAATTTATTCAGTGAGCAAATTTTTCTGGCATTTGAAGAGCTCTATGAAACATCCAAGTCAATGTAGCTGGAGGTCAGTTAGAGAGGAAATACGGTATACTGAATAGGGCACTGAACTAAGAATCAGGAGACCTAGGTTCTTTGGGCTTTGCTACTTGCCCACATCTTATCTATTTATATTATATCTTTGCCTCATCTGTTTAGACTGTTTGGACTGTCTCTTGTTATGCGCTTAATACCCAGGTCACTGGCTGAGCTAGTAGAGAAGAAAACCCCAAGCAAATATATTCTCTCTCTCTCACAAAAACACACACACTCACTTGCAATCCATCATTAATTTGCTGTTATAGTTTTTCCATCTCCCATCCTTATCTTGTTGCTTTTGCAAAAGGCTGGGGCTCACTTAATTAAGCCTGCAATTGCTTGGGTGTTTGTGTTGAGAGGAAAGAGGAACTTTATATAAATCAAACTATAAAAAGGTCAGGACAATTGAATACCCTGGTGTGAAGTATTCAGACAATTGCTACAAATATCAATTAAGCTGGATGTTAAAATTTAGCATTGCAGACATGTAGCCTTTTGTTTTCAAGCCATCAACAAGTCACCTCAAGAGCAAGGGAGTTAATGATAAATTAAATTTGTTCTTTCGGGGCTATGGAAGAAATGTTTACTCAGAGAGCGTTTCAATTCCACCTCTAATGAGGAACCCTGTTTTGCTCCCTACCACTTGGAAAGGGGAGAGCGCTGGCATTTCTACTCTTTCCCAATACCCTGTCTAAGGGCTCATTCTTTTGTATCAATCCCTGGCTACTAGGCATCGTCTAAATTTTAAGCTTCACCACCATCAGAGCTGCAGGAAGGGAAAAAGAACATTCTGTCGCACTCCCTCCAGAAGCTCTTGGGTTCTGCAAATGGAGCAGGTCACCAGTATTCTGCTCTTCTCTCAGCCGCTTGGCAGCCGCAAGTGGGAGAGGAGGGATGGAGGTATCCAATGCTTCATTAGCACCACTTTGCAGCTCCCATGGTGAGTATAGCCCTGGAGTTTTAAAAGTGCTCACCATCGAGGGACGTAGAAGTTTATAGTTTAAGCATGTGTGGGTTTTGAGTGTTAACTTGAATTATTTCCCTCTCTAAAGGGCTTTTTCTTTAAGTAAGTCCCAAATCCTGACAACCAGACTACATAAAAGCTTGTTCAAAGGAGATACGGCTGCTGACAAGTCAGAGTATGTAAGTATTGATCTACATAATGAATCATGCAGAGATTTGGTTGTAACTCTGCGAGAGATATAGGAGATAGCAGCTCTTTTAATAGCCTGAACGTTTTTAGATCTAGATCCTGGCCATGTTCAATTACATGCAGTCCTGAGCTCTCTGGAGCTTTCTTATGTAGTAAATATCTTTATTGAGCTTGCAACCCAATGTTCAGCCATGTTGCCATTTTGGGGAACCTTTGGGCTACTCCCTCACATTCCCTTTAAGCTAATTAGCATTGAAATGGAGCTTGCTCCAGTACCCACCAGTATGTTAGATGAAGATCCTGTGGAAAAAAAAGACGGTTTTTATTCAGTACTGTGCACTAAATGGATACAGTATTGCTAGGAGCAGTAATCATACCAGTGTTCTCAAAAAGCTGGGCATTCTTAATGGTCGTGCATTAAGATGAAATAAAAATGATTCAGCTGATAGGCAATGCTTTGCCCTACATTTACATCTCAGTGCATTTGGTAGGAGGAGGGGATTTCGATTATTTCAGTGTCACTAATTTCTGTGACCCAATGATTCTAGTGAACCTAGGCTGAGTTAATTGTCCTTCCAATGATATCATTCCATCTCTGAGATGGAACATTACTATCCTAACTTTTATCTCTCTCATAAGGATGTTGAAACAATGTGAATAGTCATTCAAAAATAAAGGGGTATCAAAGAGCTCTGGTTAGAACAGCAGAATGTCAGTCTGAGAAAAATATACTTTGGGTAAACTGATGTTTGCTGATTCATTCAGCACCTAAAGGGAAACAAACCACTGCAGTGTTTTAGACTTGGCCCATCACTCGGTGCTTCTCACACTTGCAATATGAGGATCATATTATCTGCTGGCATAGCACCATTGATTTACATGGATTTACACAAACAGCAGATTTGGTCCACACAGGGACACTGTTTATTAGTACTGAATTAAGGGACCCACAGAGTTGATGGCCTCACAGAATTGAGCCTTCTAATAAAGGCAGAGCACATTTGTACACCGTGCATTTAGGAATACTTTGGGTCAGCTAGTTGAAAAAAGAGCTGGCATAATGAGGCTGGTCTCATGTACTAAGGAGACGGATGGTTCAGTGGTTAGTGTGTTAGTCTGGGACTTCGGAGACCTTGGTTCAGCTTTCTGTTCTGCCACAGACTGCTTGTATGACTTTGGACAAATCACCATGTTCTCTCTGTGCCTCAGTTCCCCATCTGTAAAATGGGGATAATAGCATTGCCCTACCTCACAAGGATGCTGGGACGATAAATACAAGACTGAAATGCTTAGGTACTACTGTAATAGGAGCCATACAGGAAGCAGGTTCAGTTCTTCTTGCACCCCCAAAACTACCTCTATTAATAATGGGGTTGTTTACAAGCTGAAACCCTCACATCTAAAATTCCACCTACCAATTTCAACTTGTTTTTCAGATACCGTGGTGTACCTCTCATTTTTTGTTGTGGCCATCGCATTCCAGGTACTAATAGGCATGAGGGTATCTCCTAAGCTTATACCTAAGGCAGAACATTAATGTATCTTGTCTTTGACAGTTTTCCTATTTTCTAATACAAAAGCTGAATTGATCTTTGCAAAGTATTGTGGGATACTTGACATGGGTGAACAGAATTGTGGGACTGGCACAATACTTTCAGTTAACAACTTCACAACTGTGTGTGTGCGCATATATAATATACAATAATTAGGGCTGTGTGTCTGTCATGAAGGTCATGGAAGTCACGGATTCTGTGACTTTCCATGACCTCCATGACTTCTGAAGCAGCCAGTGTGGCTGGCTTGGGCAGCCCCTGGGCCAGCAGCGGCAGCAGTTTAGGTGTGTGGGAGGGGGCTCAGGGCTGGGGCAGGGGGATGGGATGCAGGGCGGAGCTTACCTCGGTGGGGCTCCCTGGCATGTCCCTGCAGCTCTTAGGCGGAGGGGCCAGGGGGCTCAGCTTGCTGCTCGTGCCCGCAGGCGCTGCCCCCACAGCTCCCATTGACTGTGGTTCCCCGCCAATGGGAGCTGCGGAGCCGGCGCTTGTGGTGGGAGCAGCGCATGGATCCCCCTTGGCCATCCCTCCCACTAGGAGCTGCAGGGACATGCTGGTGGGAACCGGATAGGGAGCCAGCCCCTCCCCCCAGCACCAGCAGTGGTCCCGAGCCCTGGCCAGCCTCCCCCACTACCAGCAGGGGTCCCAGGTCAACACCCACCCCAGTACTCACGGCGCCCCCAGAGCGCCCTCCCCAGAGCACCAATGGCCCTTCGGGCCAAATTTTAGTTAGGGGTATATAGTAAAAGTCATGGACAGGTAATGGGCCATGAATTTTTGTTTACTGCCCATGACCTGTCCATGATTTTTACTAAAAATACCCGTGACTAAAACGAAGCCTTAATAATAAAATATATCGTGCATAAGAGAGGAGAAGGGATGTATTACCACCCCCATTTTACAGATGGGAAATTGAAGCACGGAGTCTAGGTGACTTGACTAAGGTCACAGAAGAGCCTGTGGCGGAACTGGGAATTATACCCAGATCTCCTGAATTTCAGCCCAGTGCCTTAAACACAAGACCTCCCCCCTCTGCAATGGGAGGATGAGTAGAAAATGTTAAGGAACAAAAGAGTAGATGCAGCCCATAATTACCTCAATTTAAATGGTACACCCTACCCATGAGTCATAGACCACCATATGGTAATGATTTTAGGTTCCTACAGACCTAGGTTGGATTTGAAAAGATGATGTAGAGATGAAAGAAGACAATTTTATTTTTTTGAGGACAGCATTATATTTCTGAGAAAGAAACTGATATTTTTCGTACTAGGGCTGAAGCCAGTCAAATACATTCTCTCTAAAATATTATGCTGCTCTAGACAGGGATTCGTGCCAGTGAAGCTATCTAATAACATCACAATGTCCCATTCTATAGGAAAGAAATACTGTAACTTCTATTTATTGCCTGCATCTCAAAGCACTTGTTATTTTATCATATTTGATAGCAGCATATTGTGTTGCTGTCACTTCTAACATAGCGTGCATAAATATTCCAATGTTGATTACTTAAAACAAACTGTTAATAGCTTTAATCATCTAATAATGTGCTATTATGTATAATTCTGTATTGTGGTCTCTGCTTCTTATTGGAATCTGTAAGGAAATTAACAGATTTAGAATAAGATACTGCATGGAGTCACACCACAAATTAGCATTGGGCATCACTGATGAGACTGCAAATGTAGTCAATAATTCCTATTTTAGGCACTGAAATACATCTAAGAAAATACAGTATACATCCATCAGACTGCAGTTTTCACAGAATAGTTATCTCACTAAGGTTTTACTTTTATAAAACAACAAACCGCCAGATCAAGTCCCCCCCCCATTTCTGCCAAAGCACTGTGATTCTTACTTTTACACACACACGCACACACACACACACACACACACACACACACACTCTCACACTCTCTCTCAGCCCTAACAATCTAGTGTCTAATCTGCAGCACTCTTGCTAGGCTACCAGTTATACTTCCTTGTGGCAAACTGTAGGGTGGTTATGTGAAGTGCAGATATTTGGGATATGTCTGAACTAGGATTTCACCTTAGGTGTCCATTGGTGAAAGGCTAGATTGCTACTAGATCTGTCATACAATTAGAATTTCTGTCCAAGGGAATTTTTTTTTTTTTTTTTTTTTTTGGAAATGCAAAGAGTAATGAAAGCAAAATTTGAACAATTCCATTTTGGAAAAAATTGAAAAAGGGTTTTTTTTTTTGTAAATTTCCTGACCAGCAAGCTGGGGAACTAGACTACAAGGAGAGACTGGGATGCCAGGGGAACAAGCTGGCAGGAACTGGTCAGTCTGCCTACCTGCCTGGTTTCAATCAAAAATTTTGACGGCACCAACACATTTCACACAGAATGTTTTGATTCCTTCACCACAGCATTTTTTGACTTGCTCCCTTGCTATTATGACTGTCATATAGCAACATTTGGCATCTGTCCTACTTTTATTTCTTCTGTATTTTTCTTGGACATATTTTCACAGTGCTGTATGAAACTGCTTCTGGGTCTAATTGACCTCTTCCTTGCACTGGGGTAAACCAGAAATAGCTCCCTTTCAGATCATGGAGCTAGCATAAAGTGAGAGGACGGCCAAGCCCTCTGTCTTTGTGTCTTATTCTGTATGCTGCAGGTCTCACTTTTAGCCTTTTCTAGTTGTTCTCTTGCAATTGTGATTTGGTACATTGAAGACAGCTTGCTAATTGCCCATTATAAGAGCAAATATGTTTTTAGTGATGGATTATGTTTATTTTGGGTGCACATTCAGAACATCCAAAGGTATAATGTGGTTACAATCTATATATATTTTAACGCAGTGGAGGCAGATAGCTTATGTAGTGCATTTCAATTTCAATTATCTATCCCACTTTGTTTGTGCACAAGCATTCAGAAAAATTCAGTGAGAAAAGACCACATATAAACACATTCAATACAAACAGCTCCAGCAACAAAAGCCAGAGGCTGTAAAAATATATAGATACTGTACAAAAAGCATGATGTATACAATTTTAGATGTAGCAAGAATCATAGGTGATGAGGTGCATAGGACTTCATGTGCCAGTTAGTCATTTCACTTGAAGGAACACTTTTGCTGTAGGTGAGTAAAATCAGGTGCTTTATCCCTCCCCCCTCCCAAAAAAATAATAATATAGAGAGTCTTTCACCATGGCATCTGAGCACTCTAGGCCCGTTGCAGTGAATGGAAATATTCCCAAGAGCTTTGGATCAGACCCTATATTAAGATGACATAGCAAACAGGAAATACTTCCAATGTCATAATAATATACAGGGTAATGTCTAAAAATGCTATATAAAGACATGCATGAAAGTAGAAGTAGGTGAAATGGTTAATGTTGTTCCAAGATTTTAAGGTCAATAAAAAGTTAGTGATGTTTCCTCAAGTAAAGCAAAGCTGTGAATGGTTACAGAGAGGCTAATATGTCAAGTTGCAGTTTTCTTTCAGACAGCACTTCCTTAGTGCTGGTGTCTCTGTGAATAATAGAATAGCAGCAGCCAATCACAATGTTTAGGACTGTAACCAGTGCTTGGTTTTGTGATCCATGAAATCCATAGCTAAGGAGCAAAGGGCAGCCACTTCTATGGGCTGTTGGTCAGAAGATTGCACCTGATCCTATCAGAATCAGGTCCAGTGAAGGTGATCCACTCATCCATAATAGCTAGACTTATCTACTGCTGCTCTTTGGACCCGATTCTCCATTGATCTGCACCTGCTGTGATCATTTACACCCGTCCAAAGTGAGTGTCAGACATTACCATCTGCTTTCTAAAGCCCAAGTTCTGTTCAAAGTCCAATAAATCCAAAGTCTAATAAAGAGAACATAATGGATTTGTTTTTCAGACAGACAGAAACCCCAAACTAAAGCAACTTTTGAGTTATTAAATAAATGTTGGGTCAGATCCTGGGCTGGTGTAAGCTGACCTAGCTTTTTGGCTTTTTTTTAATGGAGCGAGGCCAATTTTCACTAGCCCAGGATGTGGCCGATTGAGTTTTTAAGGAAAATTCTAAAGCTGAGGAGTATGACACTACTACCTGTCTGGAGACTCCCAAACAGCGGGCTTCTTCGTGAGCAGCCACTTTCTCTTGAATTCTTCTCCTGACAACCACACTCTGGATGTGAGTTCCATGGAGTTCTAAGGAAACAATAACTCCTTCCACTAATACATTCCCGCACCATCTGTATTATACCAATGTTACAGGTGTGGAAACTGAGGCACAAATAAATTACTTGCCAAAGATCACAACAGAAAGTCAGCAACAGAGCATAAAACTCAGGTCCAATAACTAAGTGGTATGGGTCAATAAACCCTTCACCATTGTCAAACTGTGAGGGCCTCAGGAGACAAATGCTACCACAGTATGAAGTGGACATGTCATGGGTTTAATCTGCAGATCTGTACAATGTACATATTTATTTGCAGATGGGCATGTATCTCTAATCTATAGTTTATTCCTACAGGAACAGGAATACAAATAGCATATACATAACAAAACAGTGGATTCCAGAAGACCCAGGAGACCAATGTCTGAGTTATTTTAGATCAGGGCAAAAGAGATCATACATTCCCCCTTTATTCAAAAATAATTAACTTATTATTCTAAATACTGTAGGTTCAGGTCCCCCTAATCTCCATTGAATAGACTGATCATTTGGGACAATATTCCCTCTATTCAAGATTCCTAGATACATGAGCATTTTGCGCCAGCATTAGCAACTTTTGGCCGAAGAAAGCACAGAGCTCATAATGTGCCTGTGTTTTAGCAGGCACTAAAATTTGCTTCCAAAATTGGAGTCATTTTTATTAGCCAATACACAAAACAGATTTTGACAAAATAGTTTTTTACCCAATTTAAAATGTGCAATTCAGTTTAAAGTAATTGTAGTTTAGTAGGTCAGTTTTCTAGAAATAAAAATGCAAACATACTTGTCTCCATTTGCAAACATTCTGACAATTGGATTAATTACCTCAAGTCATTCTGTTACACATAAATGGTTTTGTATGTCTTTCTTTAGGGATTTGTGTCATCATTTTGTCTTATTAGTCTTGACATCATTCCCTATTTCTGTGTATTAGAGTATGCTCCAAAGAAAGAATAAATAGCTTTTCCTTGTCTTCTTGACAGGAAAGCACTTAGTGACTGATGAGATTAGTTGGCGTCTTTAAAAACTGCAGAAGAAAAAGCTCCTCAGTAATGAAGGTCTGAAGTATCTGGTCAAGATTTCTGAATCACATGAAAATTAAGTGTGATCTACTAATCTTGAGAGTGAGGAACTCAGTCCGATTTTCTTGGTATGTTGCCAGAAGAAACAAACATATCTGTCTCAGAGGCTGTGATGGCTGCTTATGACAAGCCAATGGAAGGCAAGTTGCAGCTACTTTGCACTTATGCAGGCACTTTCTCCAGTGGACTTTCTTGCAGAGACCTGTGCTAAGGTTTCACTGGCAGGGATCGGGGTTCAGTCTCACTCAGTAATCATGATCTGTGATTTGTGGTCTAATAATTCAAAGGTTGCATTTCACCTATCCAGGAACCTATGCAGCTCCTAATTAAGAGTGGGATGCTATTCTCAAATGAAGAGGGTCTGCTGGCTGGTGATCAAAAGTATCATCACAGAAGTGACTAGGAAGCAATAACATATAAATGAGGCTTCTCTGTTCTATTATAGCTTTCCAGTTTTCTCAGTGTTTTCACTTCCACAAGGCATCCACACTAAGGATCAGTGAATACACATCCAAGCAGGAGATGTTGAGAATTTGAGATTGATACTCATTAATGATGATAATGGATTATTATAGCTAGGCTTGGGAGAATTCAATTTTTATTCTTTTATAATTCTTATGGATAATATCCATGTTTATTTTAAGCATTTTTTATTTTTATCAATTTAAATTTTCACAGTTGCATGAAATTATTCAGGGGTTAGACAATTATTATTTAATGACAGTAGATGTTGAGATTCAAAAAGTTAAAACTTTATAATTGTTAAAACACAGTCAACATCATCTCATAAAATCATAAAATATCAAGGTTGGAAGGGACCTCAGGAGGTCATCTAGTCCAACCCCCAGCTCAAAACAGGACCAATTCCCAACTAAATCATCCCAGCCAGGCCTTCATCAAGCCTGACCGTAAAAACCTCTAAGGAAGGAGATTCCACCACCTCCCTCGGTAACCCATTCCAGTGCTTCACCACCCTCCTAGTGAAAAAGATTTTCCTAATATCCAACCTAAACCTCCCCCACTGCAACTTGAGACCATTACTCCTTGTTCTGTCATCTGGTACCACTGAGAACAGTCTAGATCCATCCTCTTTGGAACCCCCTTTCAGGTAGTTTAAGCATATCCTTAAAGTTAAACATGTAATAAGTGTTTTGATGGGTCATGGCTCAAATATTTTCTGCTTCTGCTAAAGAGGCGGGAATTACCGGTAAATATTTTTTCTTGGGCTTTGCCTAAAATGAGTTGTTTTTTTGAAATAACAACCCTTTGTGTCACTGTAGCATGTATTTAAATTATCAGGAAGAAAAATGGAAGGTCAACTCCATTGGACATGCATGTATTATTTTAAAAACAATATCTTACTTTCCCCCCACTGTCTTTGGCATTCCTCGCTCATCTCTTCACTCCCCCAAACCCTCTAAACACGAATCATTTGTCAAGCTAGGAAATAAGGGCACAAGTGAACAGCAATAGGAAATGTTTTTTAAACATTAATGCACCACTATCAACATATTATACTTAATGGCAGCTCTTCCTTTGTATCGTATTTACAGAATTATTGAGCACCTTACAAAGGTTAACTTATTTTTTTTAAGAAATAAAACTGGCAGGTGGCACAATTCAAACATAAATGTCTCAGGACAGAACAGAAATTAGCCATTAGTCTGAGACATGATGTGCATTTGAATCTGAAGCTTTCGTCAAACATTTAATATTTCTACTGTGGAACTGCGTGTCTGCAAAATGAAGCAAGTGATAATGATATATACAGTCTATGACTGAAGCCTCCTGTCATGGTTACAAGGCTAGCTGCATCTCTGTCCCCTTCCTGGTCACTGAGTGCACCCCCTGAGGTGTCAGATCTGGAGTCTTTACCTCTCCTGAGGTGGAATCCCTTGATTCTCCCACTCTTAGACTGAGCCCTGGGCTATAGTATCCTGGGTATCCATTATGCTTACGCAGCAGGTCCAGCTGGGTTTGGCACTGATGGTTCATCCCTTTGGGAGCCTGTGACCAGTGGTGAATGGAACGACCAGGTAGCCTTCTTAAACCAAAGTATATTTAATTTTAACAGTAGGAACATAACAAATAGTCTATATACATCCATCTTACCTGAAATCCTACTGTTCTGCAATGGTGATCTAGACAGACCTAGCTTCTTCAGACACCCCAGCCAGTGATTGCGTCAGTCTGAGGAGCTCCCCAATAACTACCTCACCTGTAAAGAGAGAGTGCCACTTTTTATCCATCCCGAGTTCCTTTGCTTTCTCAGTTCCTGGGTTTTTTAGGTCTGCTTGGTGAAACAGGTTTTTACAAACAGACATATGGGTCCCTACGGGGAGCATTCTCTCTCCAATCTGCTCAGTGACACTACCTGGCTAGGAACACAGTAGTTTCAACCACCTGTCCCTGCCAAGTCTGTTTCCATGCCAACCAGTCTCTATTCCAGCCTGCATCTGCCCCTCCCTCAGCACCCAACCAGTGACCGCGACACAAACCTCCAGTGTAAATGGTGTTAAGTCTAGTGCAAATCATAGTTAGCTGATGGTTTGATAAGAGCAGTTGACAAAGGATCACTTTTAGTATCAGTGAAAAGTTTAGATTCAGATTTTGAGCCCTTCAATGCCTGCTTGGCTTTATGAACCTGGAAGGCTCCTGCTTCTCTGATAAATGGAATTCAGCACCATGAACAGTTCAAAGACTATCATGGGGCTTTCACTAGGGCTACTTTTTCTTCTTAGTTAAGTTTATATATATTGTCTACTTCCCAGCTGACTACAACCTTGACGTTAGTGTTTCTCTATTCTATGAAGATCCTTATTTCACACTCATCGCTGTGGTATCTAACTGCCTTCCCTTACTTTGCCCTATTTTTAAAAGTCCTCAAATACCTCCCTCCCACCTAAAACTTTTAATATTAATGTGAGGTAAGGATATGTTAAGTGTGTTTGAAAACTTGTCTATCCTGTCATACATATTCTGTGAACACTGAAAAATAATGTACCAACCAGTGCTGCTCTGGCAGGACAATGATGTTCGTGTCTAATGGGTCCTTTCAGTGATTCTATAAGAGATCATTGTCATACAATTGAAGGCCAGAAGGGACCACATTGAGTCGGACCGCTTGTATATAACAGAGGCCACTGAACCCCACTCCGTCACCTGCACACTGGCCCAACAACCAGAATTGGACCAAAGTGTTACAGCCCTCAGGAGACTAAATTACTGTGTGTCATTCGCAGAGAACAGGAGGGACCAAGGTGCACCAATGTCCGAGGCCCTTGCAATGGTAGGGAATTGATTATGTGAGATATGCCCAGATGATCCTAGCAAGTGACTCACACCTCATGTTGCAGAGGAAGGCTACTCCCCCGCAACCCACCCCACCACCAAGGTCCCTACCAATCTAACCTGGGGGGAAATTCCTTCCCAACCCCACATATGGCAACAGTTAGACCCTGAGCACGTGAGCAAGACCCACTAGCCGAGCACCTGAGAAAGAGAATTCTCAGGCCATCAAAGCACTGGCCCATTTTTCCCAAAGTTTCAGTGTAACAGGGTTCCCATCCCACCCCTCTTCCTGGGGCCCACTTGCTGCTCCCAATAAAGCCCCTGCCCTGACAGCTGCTGACACCAGACTCCAATCACCACAGGCAACCCCTATTTTTTCACTCCTTTCCAGAAATGATGATGAACATCACCACCAGAGGAGATATAAGAGTAAAATAGACTATGGTAAAGTTCAGTCTGTCTTCTATCGACCAAAACCTTCTAAGTTCTCTTTCCATCCTTAAATAGCCCACCAAGGTCAAATCACTGCCAACGTAACAATTGCTGAGCTGTTTCTTTTTCTTGACTCAATATTTAAAATGAAGAATTAACTACTGGGCTGGACCCTTGTATAGTTTTAAATACTTTTTAAAATATCAATTTCATATAGTCCTCTAAAAAGTGTTGTTTATATTACAATGGAAACATTAGCAGAAAACTATAGCATTGCTAGTTGGGATCAGAATAACAACAACACAGATCTATCACTAAGGACGCATCAGGAAGGTGATGTACTTAGGATAGTTTTCTTGAGTCAAGCATTTTTAATTTTAAATGTTTAAAGAGCATGTAGAATGCATTTATTTTAGGGACATTTAATTTTCTTTTCCAAAGTAAATAAAAAAAATAGCAAAGACATTTATTACATCTTGCTGTTTGATCCATGCTAAGATCAGACTTTTTTCATTAAAAAATGTTAATAATAGTTACGTTGAAGAATGACACATGAGGTATTGCCATTGAATCAGTTGCTGATATAATGTCAGACTTCATTTATCTTTATCATAAGTAAATCTACTGAGGAAATCAACAATAACGACCCCCATTTTATTAATTTCTGCAAAAAATGACAACATTAATTCTGAGGTTACTTTTTTTTTTTTTTTTAAGAAAAAGCTGTATATTTTCCTCAACTATAACTTCAGCAGAACTAGGAGAAGTGAATGCTTGCTAAGAAAAACAACAAAATACAAGGAAATGTACCATAAGCAGTAATCCTGCACTGGGCAGGGGATGAACTGGATTACTTAAAAGGTCTTTTCCATCTCTAACATATTTGTTCTATGAAAAATTAGGAATGAAATCTATCATGGAATGAATACTGCCTATAAAGCCATCATATTTGCTGTGGTCAAAATAAGAGTATTTTAGAGTCCAAAGACAATTAGAAAAACAACAATAAAAGCTGTATTAAGAACAAGAGATTAACTGAACTGAATTTAATAGAAACTGCACAAGAGGAGAATTCCCTTATCTATTCCAATCCACTGAAAGGTCACCTACCAGCAGGAGATCAAGTTAAAAGCATTGCATTATTAACATAAATTCTCATTGGCTGACCTTAATCCAAGGTATGACCATGTGGAATCAATACCTTTATACAAATTAACCCTTTCATAGGTGTCACATAAAATACCATAAAACATCCCAATGCATATGATTTTAAGGGAGAAAAACAACATCTGCAGGGTCCAATCCATCTCTCTCTAAAGTCAATGGAAAGGTTCCCATTACTTTCCAGTTAGAGTTGGGTTGGACCCAAACAGTACATGATGGCATTCTGATGCCATGGAGAGTCAGGTTTGGGGGAGACACTCCAGTCCCTCCCACCATTAGAAAATGGGCCATTCAATAATTACCAACACATACTTTCATGGATTAATGTCATCCCAGAGTCCTTTTAGGACAGAATTAATATATAGTTCCTCAGTCAAGATAAAACCCTGAATATAAATAAAAAGAGAATATTTGATTTTTTTTAATTCTTCTTCCAATACTAATGAACAAGATCATTTATTTCATCAGATTAAAATAATGGGAGATTTGCAGAACTAGACTAAAAAATGCATGTGCTATACATAACTCTCCTTAAATATGAATGGAAAGTGTGTTATTTTTGGTTTGTTACCAGTAAATGTCTCAAGTCCACTAAAATATATTATTGGAAAACAGCTTAATCTGTAGGAACATTTTTAGGCCAGTTGAAGTTGACCTTTCAAATACATTTTAAATATTGTTTAATAATTTATGGCTCGGGATTAATTATTCAGGGGCATATTTTATCCACACAGTGCTTCAGAGAATCAAGAAATCTGTTATTTGGGGAAATTATGCAATTAAATCATCAGAGAGGGAACACCCATAAGCAACCTTCGTTCAGAGACACCATCATGGAGCCTATCCACTGCTTGTTTGATAAACGAATGTTAAAGTTTTAAAAGGAATGTCATTGTCTAAGATTTAATTAAATCTTTAAAACTGAGGTCGAAAGAGCATCACAATTATTCCCCATCGTCCATTTCTAATGCAACTGCCACGTTGAATCTGGAAGACTGGAGCTTATCTGACAATTAACCTTTTGCACTGAACAGTGCTAAAAGTCTGTGGAAAGGGAAAAGTTCCTGAATGAGTATTCGGCGGACATTCATGTCACCTTCCATTTATGCTACAGCCACTGGGGGTGGGGTACATTGCTGCCTCTTTGAAAAACACAAGGCGACAATGACAGATCGGGCCTGTGTAGGAAATGAGCCGAGGTTATCTGTGATCATTCCACTGGCAAGAGCACGACAACAGACAAGAAGAATATTCCCTTTGCTTAGCTACACATTATACTGACTTTCTGACTCAGAGGCAGTTAGTTTTGTGCAGTCTGCAAAAGAGCTTCTTAATTGTTTTTGTTAGCACTATTAGCAACATTTGGCCTTGGCTGGAGAGAAAATGCAATTTTCCCCAATTTGTGTAGCTTTATACCTTTTTAACAAGGTTAGTTTAAGAGAATGTTTCATCCAAGACTCAAAACCCATTTATATTGAGAATCAGTGGAGTTCAGCTACAATATCTTTGTTTTTTATCTGCTATGATATTCCCTGTTGTATTTGTTATTTAAACATATGCTACAGAATTGATTTCCACAATAAAATCTCTCTTATGGGAAACTCAGAATGATGGGGATGGGGTGAGGGGGGGTCAGGAAAGCATACAATTAATGGCTCCAAGGGACTTTGATAAATCTGTCAATTACAGTTCATATAAAATGGGAGTCTCCTAAACCTTCATGGCACTTGTAAAACTCAACTGGACGTAACCCATTTTGGAGTTCGGAGCTGTTCAGACTTTTTCTCTATGCCTTGCTATATTGGATTCTAGCTGGGTGTGGGACTGGAAATGGACGTCCTGAAAGCATTGTGAGAAAGGCTGTTTCAATGAGATCTCCAGCTGAATATCGAAGTTCAGACAGTTGGCTTATGCATCTGCTCTTTTGCGTGCATGACAGAAATGACCCCCAAACACCTAGCGTCTTAATTGAATTTTTACTGATGAGAGATGTCAGATTGAAGCTGTGGAGAGCACAGCCTTCAGTTCATACACATGACATGTACAACCTGAGCAACAGCAGTTCAAGAAATGCCCCCCCAGTGTCCTTCAACCTTCCACTAGCAGAACTGCCTCAGGGACAAGAGAGGGCAGTTCAGTTTTCTCTGGCATCTCTGCTGAGGTTGCCGATATGGGTGTAAAGATGGTGGATTTTGATACTTGGATACTGTGCACTAGGAACTCAACTAAGACATACTATCTCATTTCACATAGGCACAGGCTACTAATCAGCTGTCAAATTGGAACAACTTTCAGACACTGCATTAGAACCAGTGGCACAGATATAAGAGAATTTATATCCCATTGCAAGCTCCAGAAAACCATCAAGTATTTGAGGTTTACTCAACACTTCCGAAAATATCACATGAAATAATTAATGACACACTCAGTCCGTTAGTACCAGACCCACGTTTGCTGGGCCCCACGTTGCCCAGGTCAGGTGTTAGATTGTTAATGTATTATGAAATCATGGAACTATTATTGCATGTCCTTCATGATTATCCCAATGAATTCAGTGGATGTAGTGAGTTTTTCCCCCCCCAAGCACAGAAGGATATTTTGAATGACCCACTGTGCCATAGGTGATTGTATATGCTGCTGATGTTTATAATATCCTCTCAGTTTCATACCTTCTGACTGTTACAAATCTCTGAAAATGTATTTGCAAAACAGAAAAAGGAGATTTTCAGATTGTAATGGGAAAAAATGATAAGACTCCCTACCCCTTTTTTTTTATAAACCAAAACTTGAGATGTAGGCTCCTCTACAATTGATGGCAATTTCCCTTTCCTATTAACTTTTCAGATCTCATAGATGCATTATATTAGGAATTTGCTGCCAATTATGATTTGGAAGGGGCTCACGGGAATCTCTTGGAAAAAAAGCTGCTTTTGGACCCCATGAAAGGAAATCTCAGCTTTTATTTTAAAAAGCGTTAGCCCTGGTGTTGTTGACTCATTGACTGAAAAGGAGCTGCAGCTGTTTACCCCAGGGCTGAACTGGGCTCCTTTCTCTAACTGTAGGCCATTACAAGGAAGCCTGTGCTGACAATAACTGTGATGTATCCATTCTGTTAATAAACAAAGGATATTGGTTTTCAGGGCCATCAGCCTGGCACTTTCTATCAACGCATAATCCACTTTAAAAAACTTTCAGAGAATTATCCGTCTGGAATTGACACAGTGCTACACATAATTACCCAGTAAGATTTGGAGAGGACTAACACAGGAGCTGCAGTTTAAATCTAGAAAGATCTTTGGAACAAAATCAATTACTGGGACAAAATTACTTTGGGACAAATGTAAACAGCTTTAGCTTTCAGTGTAAGTGATAACGCCATTAACTTTTAGATGAGAGATGTATAACATTGAAGGATGATGTCTCCCTGAGCATCTCATAAATACTGGTGGAAGACCTAGGCTGCTTCCTTATATTGCCCCTCCTCCCACTCCCTCCCCCCTCCCCCGCCCAGTTTACCTGGCTTGACTTCCCATGGAACACAACTGAAATGTACATATTGATTTCCTCTTTGGAATTTTAAAATGAACAAATAATGTGTGTGCGCGCATGCTTGTGGGAGAGCAATAAATATCAGCAAGGTTATGTGATAAGTTCATTCAAGCTTGTTCCATATTGGACTTATTAGCCAACCAAACCTTTGTCAAATTTTGTCAAAGGTTTGGTGACTTTAAAGCTTTACTATACTGCCTAATGACAGAATTAAGTCAACATGACACTACTGAATCCAATTACAGTGTCATGTTGAACATTAAAAATGAGAAGTAGCAAAGGAGAACAAGCAAGTTTTGCTGTTAAGTAATACAATTAGCAGAACAGTAGTTACATAGATACTAGTAGCGCCTGAAAACAGAACAAAGGACATGAAGTGAATGGGCTAAATGGGATAGTGGGGAAAGACACAGAGACAGGAACGATGTGCAAAGTGCATTTTACAGGAATAAAATGTGATCTCACAGAAAAATGACAACAGAGTGAAATGTTCATTAAAAGCCATCTCTTTTAAACTTGTTTTATAACTGTTATGTCTAAGAGACTGGAAACCTCACAGAATGTACAGCAGCTCACACTGATATTGGCTAAACAAAACTCCCTGTTCTTACTCTCAAAGGAGCAGTCTCTACAGTCAGTTGCAAATGAAAGCAGATAAAGACCCAGGAGTGTAACACTTCCCTGTTTCTGGGGAGATTGAGGAATGGCAGAGAGGTGGAACTAGCTCTCTGACTTGCTTATTGTTTAGGCCTATAATAAAAGAGGAGTTTCTTCCATGGGTGCCCTCTTGTGAGATGCTGAAAGGGCAGAATTAACAGGTTGGACTGCAGCCAAAAGCTCTCCACTTCTCCAGAAGAAATATATATCCCCAACACCTCCTACAACATCTCTCCTGATGCCCCTAGGTAAATCCTAATCTTCACTCCCTTCCCCTGTTGCCCCTTTCCTAATTATGGCTAACATGCAGCTTCTCCTGCCTCACTTGCAAAGGGCTTAGTGTTCTAAGATGCTGTTTACCTAATTGAGAGCTATGCTCCTAACTCCCCTGGGTGTTTTGAAAATCCCACCCTACATCTATAAAAGAGGCTAGCGTTTTGACAGTTATTGCTAGAGGGAACGAAGAGCATTCACTAGTAGAGTTAAGAGCTTTCTGTGAGGGAAACCTTCACAGGGAGAGTCTTTTTGTTTTTTGGTTTTTTTTTACAAAAATTGAGCCTAAGGTACTGTGAAAATCCTGAAAAGGAGGCTCTTCTCCCACCCAAAGGAGAAGGAAGGATCGAAGGACACTTCAGTATAGCAAAGGGATGTTGCTCTCTGCCATATTAAGCCTCTCACTGGAGACAAATTTACTCAACTAGTTTATCCTGGGATGGGCTCAGAAATAAACAATAGATACTCCTGCTAAAGTTAAGGGTCACTATTGCCTATATGATTGTAAGGGATGGAATTGTCTGACTTCAATCCAATAGTAGCAATTGGTTTGATGCTGGGTTGATGCTCTTGTAGAGTCAAGCTGTCTTGTTCTCTTCTTGTAGTCATAATACAGGCACTAGATATTTGGTCTACGTTTGCCATCTCATCTGCTTTCTGACCATGCTCTGAGGGGCAACCTTCATTTATTTCATTAATCAATATCAGAGGCAAAGAAAATTACAGACGGATTACAGCTCTTAAGACACGTTCTACCATCAATAAATACTCTGCCAATATCATAATTTTGAATTTAACCCTGATTCCTCCTTGCACTTAATAAAGTGTTTAATACCTAGATTGCAAAGGATATTCTCTAATTGATTTCTATAACCTAATATATTATTAATCTAAATAGATAAAAACACATCTAAATTATTCTAATAGTCTGATTCAATCTACGAAAGCAAGAAAATTTAGAGGATTAGAGTTTGTAGCTTGAGGACTATGTACAATGAGTTGGTGGCCTTAGCCCACATGCTAAAAGGCATATACCCACCACACTATTTGAACCCTCGCTAACATCTCAGCAGAGAGGACAAGAATGGATTAGGATAGGAGAACAAATTGTCCTCACTCCTATAGATGGCCCCTCCCATGTAGGATTGAGACACATTGGCTGGGCAATGTATGGAAGCTTGGACATGTTTTACCTTTGATGCCGATACATTTAGGATCTCGTTCTCTTAGATGGCCATTCTAACATTCTAACCATTACATTTACTTTAGGGGAAGGATAAGCACACTGTTTTGTTTGCTTGAAAGCAAGAACAAACTCTCAGCAGTGCCTATAGGGGTTCGTTTTTTTAGAGAATGATATTATTGACAGCTACCACTCAAATCACTCTTAATTCCCTGATTTCTATGTCTCACACATCCAAGTCCTACTACTTTACCCCCATCATCCACAGTTGAAAATGTAATCTGTCTTTGCTTTTTCTATAGCAATCTTTGACATCAACGGACTTTGGATCAAGCTTTAAATGCTAAATTGAATTAAGATACTTGAAATTAAAAGACACTTCAAACACACACAGAGTGAAACTTTTCTTTGGGTTCTGTATAAGGAAAATGGCATGTTTTCTGCATGCTGCACATCAAGTATGAATATGATTTTAAGTAACTACCTCCTAATATGCCAAGGAGATGGTCTAACAGTTATGGGGCATTTCAGTTCTTACAATTGTATTTTTATTATTTTGTGTTTAAAACTACAAATAAGTCCACACGCAATAACAATAAAGCACTGAGAAATATATTATAGGATTATAATCTTTTCTAGGCTGCCACATTAATGTAATAAGGTAAACAAGAACGTAAAGAGAGTATAATTATGTTAGTCATTACACCAAAATCAATTTTCCATATGGTATATAATTCTAATCTCATCTTCTCCATAAACCAAATATCTTTAATTTTACAGCCATCCATTTCATTCAGATGTGACATTTTGCAGAACTGCTATTTGTACTGCTACAAACACGCAGAAGACAATGATAGAGGGAATATGCAAAGCAATGGAGAAAGAAAGCACAGAGAAGAAGAAAATATTAGACAATGGAGAGAAAACAACAAAGAACACAGGCTGCTCCAAGCCAGTGCCCAAGATACCATTAACCATTATGCCATCAGCTAGTATATCAGTGGTTTGTTCTAATGAAATTTATACATTTCCTCCATATTGGTTACATTGTGGTAAGTCATCTAGTGATTTATATATCAAATGTTACTGACAGATCAGTGTAGCTTTCTACTTGATTATCTTCTGCCTATTTATGTAGCGCACCACGGTACCGGAGCATCTCCTCAAAGCCATTCATTGGGTGCTGCTCTGTTTTTACTTCAGGTTCAAGATCCTCCTCTTATGCTCTGTATCCTAGCTGCTACTTCAGCTCCATTTTCTGGCTTTAGTCCATGCCACCTCTAACAGGAACAGCTTCCCACTTCTACTTTATTAAACACTCTCGTTCTTGTATTTTGCCAAATCTTCCTTTACTAATGTGCTCACCAACAACCACTTCATGCCCTTTTTTGCGGAAAAACTTGGACCCTTAGTGTCAAAGGCATCTAATGATTTTGGGTGCCCAACTTGAAGGGCCTTATTTTCAGAATGCTCTTGGCCCTCACACACTGAAAATCAGAACCCTTTCAGCTGTCAAACTGAGCATACAAAATTTCAGACACCCAAAATACGACAAGAGCTGGCCAATTTACTACAATGAACAGAATTTAAAAAAAAAGAAGACTTTTTTTAGGAATGAATATGACAAATAATTTCAACTGAAAAAACACCAACTTCTTTTGAAAAAAATCATAACGTTTTGTTAGACTATTTCAAAATGCCTCGTTTTGACTTTTTGTTTCTAAATTTCATTTGTAGTCAGATTTGGCCAGTGAAAAACACACACACACACACACACACACACATATATATATACAGGATGAACACCCTCTTAAAAATGGACAAATCAAATAGAAAAACTGAAATTTTTAATTTTGAGTCAACCTGAAAAGCATCCATAAGCAAATACATAATCCCATGTGTTTTGAAGACATTTGCCTTTGTATCCAACATCCTTGTGAACAGAATGTCATTCACAGAAATGTTTTGGAAAAGGGAATAAAAGAGTTATAGAAGCTGTAGGAATGAATTTGCAGTGCTTATTTGATCTAATACCTACCAACACTTTGGAAAATATTTTCTCTGTGTCTAATCTCCACTGTATCATGGACAGCCATAGGCTGATCAAATAACTTTTCTGCATTTCAGTTTCCACATCCACACAATGTACATAATTACATTTTCTTGCCTAGTTTTATAAATTGATATATTTAATTAAATAATGATCTCACTTCCCAGGATTGTTGTGAGCATGAGTTAATTAATGGTTGTCTACTTCTTTAAAGATGTTAAATGCTACATATGATTATTACATAGTCAAGTGAGTTTCATTACATTAATTAACTGTGCTCCAATTTTATAACATTAGAGAAGGGAATGTTTAATGTATATATAAATGTCTTCCAGTACACTAACCCTAGGAGCCAGCTTTTCCATTTTACTCACTATTGTTCTGAAGATGTTGAACCTAGGATTAAGGATAAACTTGCCAATGTAACTATAATTACAATGTGCAATTTAGAAATGGAACCAAATCCTGCTGACCTTACTTGGACAAAAATCCCATGGCAGTCAGTGAGAGTAAGGTCAGATTGAAAACAGACTAGAAACCAGGATTTGACTGAATCCCTCCAAGGACAATTACTATTTTTTCATTATGTTCTGTGTTTGTCCCAAATTATTAATTTGCCATATAAATCTCAATAAAAGGAGACTGACAAGATTTGCACAAAAAGTCTAAGAACTTATAGTCAATGAATACTATACTAAATGGACTATATTTATTTGGCCAAATGATCCCAAAATAATAAGATGGGTTGTTAGGACTGTGAATCAGATTTTAACTAGACAGAGAAATTATTCCAATGCATATCAGAAAAACAAACAAAAAACCTGTTAGTGAAATCAGTAACAGAAGATAAATAGTTACTTTTGCATTCTAGTTTAACACATGGAGAATACATCTGTACTTTTGAGTTAATGGAATTTGCCAAGGATATTTGACTCACAATAAATACCCAGATAAATGTCTGATGTTAATATGCCAAGTTCCAATGTATATTAGCTGGCAATAAACTGCTTTTGGTATTAAAGTGATTTTCAGCTAGTCAGCAGTGTTGACTCCATGTCTATGGCTTTAAAAAAAGATTATTTCTCCACTTAGATGCTTGATCAGTATGGGACATTAACTTTGTAGTCAATTGGGGCCTGTCATTCCATTGTACAGTATTAATGACATTCAGATTGGCCACATATTCATTTCATCTAACCCCAAAAGTGCAATCCATCTTAAAAGCAAAGCAATCATCTATCATTTTTCATTAGAAAATCAGTTCTACAGACTGAGCTCATGTCACAGTATGGAATACACAGTAACAGCTGCCATCAAAACTGCTGCTTTATGAGCAGATGAAGATCATGCTACATAAGACACCACTCCATTTATTCAACAAATAAAGGCTATAAAGGGGCCTGGATTCTCCTCTCCAGCCTGGCTTTATGCCAGTGCAACTCCATTGATTTCAGAAGAGTTCCTTCTGACATACACAGGTGTAAATGAGAAGAGAATCTGGCACCTAGTCTTTTATGAAGGCTTCATTTTATAACTCTGAAATGCACTACAGGCATGTACATACACACAGAGCGCTGTAGAGCAGTGGCTCTCAACCTTTCCAGACTACGGTACCCCTTTCAGGAGTCTGATTTGTCTTGCATATCCCCAAGTTTCACCTCACTTAAAAACTACTTGTTTACAAAATCAGACATAAAAATACAAAAGTATCACAGCACACTATTACTGAACAATTGCTGACTTTCTCATTATTATCATATCATTATAAAATAAATCAATTGGAATATAATATTAGCCTTACATTTCCGTGTATAGTACAGGGGTGGCCAACCTGAGCCTGAGCAGGGGCCAGAATTTACCAATGTACATTGCCAAAGAGCCACAGTAATACGTCAGCAGCCCCCCATCAGCTCCTCCCACCCCCGCTCCCAGTGTCTCCTGCCCACCGGCAGCCCTGCCAATCAGCGCCTCTCATCCCGCCGCATGCCTCCCATGTTTCATGGCATGCAGGAGGCTCTGGGGGACAGAAGGAGGAGCGAGGGCACGGCAGGCTCAGGGGAGTGGGCAGGAAGGGGTGGAGTGGGGGCAGAGCCAGGGGTTGAGCAGTGAGCTCCCCCGGCACATTGGAAAGTTGACGCCTTTAGCTCCAGCCCTGAAGTCGGTGGCTATACAAGGAGCCGCATATTAACTTCTGAAGAACCGTATGTGGCTCTGGAGTCACAGGTTGGCCACCCCTGGTATAGTATATAGAGCAGTACAAACAAGTCATTGTCCGTATGAAATTTTAGTTTGTATTGACTTTGCTAATGCTTTTTATGTATCCTGTTGTAAAACTAGGCAAATATCTAGATGAGCTGATGTACCCCCAGAAGACCACTGCATACCCCCGGAGGTATGCGTACCCCAGTTGAGAAGTACTGCCGTAGAGGGAGGACACACAAAACTGAAGCTTCGCAAAACATGAAATATTGATAAAAATGGCCTTTGAGGGCAGAGCCATGGTGAACTATCACAAACGTTTTTTACCTCTGTAGGGATACATCTTCACTACCTGCCGTATCGGCGGGTAGCAATCGATTTATCCGGGATCGATATATCGCGTCTTAACGAGACGCGATATATTGATCCCTGAACGCGCTCACCGTCGACTCCGGAACTCCACCAGAGCGAGCGGAGGTAGCCCAGTCGACGGGGGAGCTGCGGCCATTGATCCTGCGCCGTGTGGACCCCAGGTAATTCGATCCAAGATACTTCGACTTCAGCTACGCAGCGTAGCTGAAGTTGCATATCTTGGATCGATCCCCTCCCCCCAGTGTAGACCAGCCCTAACTGTAGGTTCAGACCTGGTGCATTTGCCTATCTCTATTAACAAGGTAAAAAATATATTAATGGTCTCACAAGTATTCAGAAGCCAGCTATCGAAAGGAAAGATACTCTCCTATCTATGACTAAAAGCACATTTATTTTCTGATGTCACTTTTATAGAATGGGCTTTGGGGTAAAAGCTCAGAGAGGCATATATAGAATTTGAGAGCAGCACCATGGGAAAACCCATTCTCCTTTCACTTTCATCTGTGTAAATCGGGGTAAGTCCACTGAAGGCAATGAAACACCACCAGTAAAAAAACAGGCCCAAGTGGCATAAGAGAGTAGTGTAAGAGATTTTACCTGTGGTTTGGGTGAGAACTGAAAAATGTAGTGACTCTGTCCCTTGCTGGAGTTATCACATTCAGCCCCTAAGGGCATACAATAGTTAGAAATCATTTCAATCACTTTTTCCTGGGATTAAAATTTTCTATATTTTTTGTTCATAGTGATCTTTTGGGAAAGACATGTCTGCAACAGCAAAAGGGAGTGATTTGAGGAGAGGACTGGGAACCAGGTCTCCTGAGTTTTATTTTTGACTTTGTCTTTGTCACATTGTCTTGGGCAAATTGCAAACAATCTGAGCCTCAGTTTTTTCCATCAGTAAATCAGGGATGATGATACTGACCTTCCTCAAGCAGGTGTGATGGGGCTCCATTAATTAATGTTAGTAAGAGGCACTTTGCAAGCCCTGGAAGAATGGAACTGTAAAAGATCCGATCATTTTTTTAATGATTGATTGTTGTCTTAGAATAATTCAGTTACCATCCAAGCATGACTTTTCAGCTTTATCAGAGGTGAAAATAAAGGGAAGGTTGGAGAACCCTAGCAATATACACTAATTAATGTATGATTGATTTTTAAAAGGGACACATTTTCAAAACCCACATTTGCGTCCATAAATGGGCATTTCATTTTGCAAGCCAGGCACTTATGGACCAGCTCCTGCAATGTGCCATAAGCCTTCCACTCAATAGTAGCACTGTGCATAGAGTAGGTAGGGGTGCAATGAATGCATCCAACTCTCCCCATGAATGAAGCACTGCACAGTGGGATGCCCCAGTGAGGTTTGGTGCAGGGAGAGATGGTTTACAAACTCCTCAGTTCAGGAAGGAGGAGGTCTGCATGTCTATTGATCCCTTCTGTCCATGTATTTAAGGCAAGTGAGTAAGTATGTGTGTGTGGGTGCATGTCGGCGGGCCAAACTTATACCTGTAATTTGAGAAAGCAGGAAACTCTGTACAAATGTATGTGATGTAGGCGACTCATACTGAGTTGAGAGAGGGTAAATAACTGACTGAGGTCATAGCCACTGGCAGTGGAAAAATTTGACATGATCGAGAGTGGATTGCACACGGATATTAGGGCACAAACTTCGGGAGGGGTATCCTGTATTATCTTTTCCTGCCTCGGGCTAATAGCGGGAAGTAGGGAGGTGGGAGGCCAAAAACACTGAATACTGTTTTTCAAAATCCACTTTACTTGAGCTGGAAAAGTTGAGAGAAACAAAGAAGTAGATAGCTATGCCCGCTCCCCTCACCCAGTAATAGATATTTTTGCTACTGAATGAACATTTAGGTAGAATTATTGAATATATCTTATGCAATGATGGTGGTGGCTACAGTTTCCTCAATTAATGAAATTATGCATTTCTTGAAGAGGTGATCATCTGGCCTACATTAAACATGTTTGGTGACCTCAGTCCAATTCCAAGTGGTACAGGACCCTCACCGCACAAATCACTACCACACCTGGCACCCTTGTTCGCAGTCACCAGACAGGAGAAAGACTGGACTAAAGCACTGCTCCATCTCTTGTGGGGATTTCTCCTGGTCCGAGATGAGGCAGTTTGAGAAACTTACTGTAGCAGAAACAGGAATGGAACCTAGGTCTCCGGACATTCCGCCCTGTCCTGTAACCATTAATTCTCCCTTTCCCACTTATTTACTCTGAAGGATGACACGTTTACTTCTGCGTTTTAAAGGCAGCAGCGTAATGCTGCACCTGATCAGTGGACGAGAGGACTTCAGGATCCAGTGCTGTCATTTTGGTACCTTTCATCATCACTAAATTGTTTAATTTGTGCATAATATTTTAATTCATCCAAATGGAAACAAAGAAAAAAAGAAAAGATTTCCCCCTCCTCACTCCTTACACTGGAGCATGAACGGCAGAGTCTCTCAGTTGGGTAAGTTGCCTTTTTACAGTTGCGTGGAATGTTGTTTCATCGATTAAACATCCAAGACAATTAAAAAAAAAGATTTTTTAATCAATGCAGCTTTGCCCTGTGTGGTTGTTCTGTCAGATTGAAGGAGGAAAGGATCCTAACTAAAGACATAATAATTGGACATGTATAGTAAAGCTAAGCAAGGAGGAGGTGCTGGAACTGAACATCAATTAGCATAGTCTAGCAGTGAGGGAGGAGATCACAGAATGAATGGACAGGGCTGCATAGACAAGCGGAAGGCTACTGAACTCCGATTAATTGCGATGTAGCTTTCATTAGTTCTATTCAACAGAACTGACGTTGTGGCGGAATTATCTCATTAGTTTACAGCACAAAACATGAGCTTAAACATCAAGACAGATCTGAAGGCCTTCTGTACTGTACTTAAAGTCTGCTGGGGAACGGGAGATAATACATTTCAGCAGCTGGCCATCTCTTATATAGCTGTTACTGTATGGGTAAGGTATTTGATTTATGGCCTGTTTAATCAACCAGGACAAAAAATGTCTTTTACTTCACAGACATACATCTTCTCAAGGTATGTTATATGTTTGATGGCTATTAAAAATACTATTTTTTTTTATAATATGCTAGTTAAGGGATAATATTATGTTTGTGGTTGTATCCCTGGGAACCATGAGCACTTAGCCTGGGCTTTTGAAAACACTAAGTGCTCAATGGATAATGGCAGTAAAGGAACCACATGCTTCCTTGTAAAGAAGTTTTATGCTGCTTTATTTCAAATTTGGAAATGGAAACTGAGCTCTTTCCTCAGAATATATAGGGGGCAGAGAGAGGGCTCCTGGTTCAAGAAAAGGGTTGAAAGTCAAAAAGATCTATGGTGAAATCCTGGCCCACTGAAGTCAGTGGAAATTTTTCCCTGGGGCCAGGGTTTCACCTCTGGATTCTATACCTGATACTGACAGGCTGTGGGATCTTGGCCAAGTCGCTTAAGCAGCTCTGCACCTCAGTTTCCCCATCTGTACAATGGTGAGGACAGAAAGTATTTTCTGAACCTGTGATGGAGGGTGGTATATATAAGAATGATCCGTCGCTATGATATCTATGTGTACGTGAGGAAATTCAGATTGTGCTTTGAATCTGTAAGGAACATATAGCGAACCTTTGAGAGAAGTGGTCAACCTTTTATTACAGTGCTGACAATTGCAGTGAGTGCTTGAAACAGTGTATTTTGTGTTAAACAGAAACTCCATAGCATAACCAAGATCCCCAAAGACACCACAAACTGCATTGTGGTTGCCTGAGGCCCGCAGTGAACCACTCCCATTGACTTCAAGGCAAATTGCTCATACTGGTTGAAATTCACCCTTGTGTGCAGAGGATCCAGACAGGCCCTATGACAGATGAGGAGGGACTTGTGCTGGCCCCACTGCATAGACACAAAATTTCACCGTTAGATGATGTGATCTTTCTTACTGAATCATTTCACCCTATGTGTGGACACACCTGGTCCAGCGTGTATTGGGGATCATTTAAATGAGAAAAGCTAGCTAACAAAGTTCACGTTTAATGGCATTTCTCAGCCTGGTAAGTCATCTCAAATAAGAAAATTCCTCCCCTTCTGTGATCACATGACATAAGTTCAGAGGATGTAGTATTTAGACAACATTATATAATAAGCAGTCAATCAATTTTACTTCTTAAGACAGGCATGGTAAGTGAAAATTCAACAATTGCTACGTTTTTAATGAAGCAGAACTGTGTCTAAACCTTACTCAGGCAAAATCCCATTAAAGGCATATTTGAGTTGATAATACAGCATCTATAACCCAGCATCTATAATCCTATGCTACCCTAGTCACCTGTGTCTGCTTTCCACCAACAAAGCAAGGAGAGAGAGACACTCTGATCCCAAGTACGGAGTCTACAAAGCAGAGCGACCCTCCACTGAGGTTCTCATTTAATCTCTATGGGTAGGAATACCACTGTGCCTGGTAATAAGCATTTGCAGGATTGGCTTCTAAAGCTGTTTTAGTGACAAACTTTTGGCTTTATGTACATGGATATCCAAAAACCTAGATTATGTATTGTATAAATATGTTATTGAACTCAAACCCTGGTAGTTGGACTCTCCCTCTGCAATTTTGCTTTCACTTGCTTTCACTTTTGCATGCAAGCAGTAAATTTTTGCTTGGTCATAATTTACATGGGTTACCATGGTAACACCTTTCGGGTGTAATTCCCCTATTCATTAGAGGAATAGCATACTTTAGAATTATTAGAAGCTAATTAGTATTAGAATGTAATTTTCTGTTTACATTTTCTTGCAACTATTTTGGTGTCCCATAAATTGTGACAAATATTTGCATGCTCAAAATCCTTGAAACAATTCCCTTTCATGTCCAAGGTCAAACGACCTCTTGAGATCTGTGAATAAAGGTAATTGCAGGTAATTTAACTCAAGCTACAGTACATAGAACCCAATGCACTGAACAACCTTGTAAAAGTGATAGTTATTTTTATAAATGAAAATGTCCTCATCCCAAGATATATAAGACCCAGGAAAAATATCATCTACCAGTGTAAATCCTTTTAAAAACAAACAGCTAAGTTAGTTACTTACATTAAACAGAAAAATATACTTCAGAGAAGCTTAATTTAAAATGAAATTGCAAAGCTATTTTTAAATCAAAGGTCAATACTGAAAACTCTCCCTTAGGAGTAAAATTAAAATCAATAAAAGGAATTTTTGAAAGGTTTTTAAATCAGCAACTATTTTTAATGTCAAAGGATAAAAATGGAGCAAAGGGAATAATTCTTCATGTTGTGGATTTGCAATGAACAAATACCTACTTTGCAACAAATAATTTATGAAATACATTTTGCTTCTTTTTGTGCTCCTGGAATATCTGCAAGCAACTTTTGATTTCCTTGAATTTCTTATTTGAAGTTATGACACATTTAAAAAAATTCTGTCTATGAATTGTTTATAAATAGTTCTCTGCAAGGATTTTATTTTATTTGTGTTTTCCCTTCAAGCTGTACTTATTAGATTCATCATCAATTGAGGTCTATTAAAGTCTTTCCGTTGACTTCAACTAGCTCAGGATTAGGTCCAATGGACAAGTAAGCATTCTGGGGGTGAATGTGTGTATGTACAAATTTAAGACCCAGATCCTGCAAACACTTGTGTAACTTTACTCCTGTGAGTAGTCACATTGACTTCATTGGGACTACACAGATGTATAAAGTTAAGTATGTGCACAAGGGCTTGCGAATTGGAGCCTAAAATACAGTTTCTCTGAATATTTGCATATGGATCTTTAAAATTCAAATTCCACAATCATCTGTGTCAGTAAGAATGAAATGTTCAGAAGTGGAAAGAAAACCGGAAGGAATACGCCCACAATGAATTGACTTAAAAATTAAAATGAATAACTGCTGAAGGTATTTTGCATCTAGCTCTGTTGGCAACATAGTAATTCACTTTGGCCATGTGATAGAAAAGGGGGCTCTTTTGAATTAAATATTGGTAAAATGCAGAAAATTCAGAACAGTGGTTCTAAATCAGGTTGAAATGCAAAGAGATCAACTTTTCCCCTTTTCTTCTCTTGTTACACATATTTCATGCCCTTCCAGTATTTCTGATTAAAGAATGGGATTGGAAAGAATTACCCTATAGGGTTCTATATTTTATTTTCTCTCTGAGAATTTCATATAAAAACCATTTTGCTTACATGTCTAAGAAACATTTTTGTATCTGACAAGGAGTGCTGTCTAACAGACAGATTTGTCTATCTGACAAACAAATTTTCTACTGCAAGCTCCATTTGTTGTCTTGAAAATCAAGGTATATTTTTACTTCTGTATGCATCACCAGCTATCCAAATTCTGAGAGCAGCAATCATTTGCACACAAGTCAGGAAACAACACAGCCTATCCTGCTGCTATTATGTTGGTTCTGTGTTGAAGACTTCAATAAAATTCAGCAACGGTTCTGCCATTATAGGGCACTGACCACTTAGGAAAATGAGAGAATAAAGTCAAAGTAAAATAAATGCATCTTCTTCCCACTTTGATGCTGATCGATTTAACAGCAAAGCTCTCCCAGCTGTATTTCTCATTTTATGTTAAGATCAGCCAAGATTTGACAGAAAATATCTATATTAGCGTTTAATAACAGCGTCGTCATAATGTTATTGGAGGTTTTCTGCCATTGTCTGGCTCCCTGCCTCAATCTCTAGAGTAGCCACTATCCAACTCCCATGCGATCGATGCTATAAAAATTTGTGATAGGGCAGGACCTAGGTCAGGGATTTAGCTGGGCATTTATGTACCCAACCTAGCAAGGGCCACTACATTCACACACTTGCCAATGCAAATTCTCTCTAATTACATTCTCCTTCCTGGACAGAGTTGCCCTTTCCCCTGTTAGTCCAACACTGAGTCTGTGTACAACTGTTTGGTGATTTTCCAGCAACATAGGAAGGTTGTATGTGACAGTCAGAGAGTCCAGACACCCTCAGCAGAGAACAGCAGGTCTGTACCCCAAAGAATAAGCAACTGAATCAACTAGTTGTATACTTTATTGTGCATAAAAATATGCTGAGTAAGGTCTTTGGAAGGAAGAGTCATTTGGCAGGTGCTGTCTTTGAAAATCCTGCATCTCCTCTATTATAGCTGGGAAACTGTTCAAAAGCTATAGGTAAACTTGTGTTAAAAAAAGGGATTTTAATCTAATTTTAAAGTATAAAGCATGGGGTGGCATCTTTATGTTTATTTTCTGTGTAACTTGTATATGTTTGCTTTCAGTGCTATTTCATCTTTGAATCTGTGATTTTTCTATTAAACAAACCTTTTTGTTTATTTACCCCAAATAGGTCTCTGGTGTGCAAATGGTATGAGGTGTATGTGCCAAAGCCAGCTGATGTCTGCAGGGTTGGTGTCATGCCTTCCTGGTGATGAATCAGAGGGGAAAAGTCAGAGTGCCTGGTAGTTAAGAACTTGGAGGGGTGGATTTGGGGCGACCTGGAACTGGAAGAGCTGTTGGTGTCCCCGTACAAGGAATAATGAGGCTGGTGGAAGTCAGGGTGAGACCTTGTATTTGTGAGCAGACTACTCATGTCAGAGCTCTGAACCAAAGATGCAGAGCATAAAGGCACCCAACGTTACAAGGCAGGTGGTGACAGAACCCCTTACTGGTCTGGGTGATCCCCAAAACATCACGTTGTGGATCTCACAAGACCTCTAAAGGAGTGGGAGGAGCGGTCATGGTATATGTTGGTACCAATTATGTAGGAAGGTGTAAAAAAGGGGTCCTGTGAGTTGTTTAGATAACTAGGAAAAGGGTTTAAATCCAGAACTTCTATAGTAGCTTTCTCCGAAATGTCTACTGGTCTGATCCAGTGTGGGTATTCCTATCATAGATCATAGAATCACAGAATATCAGGGTTGGAAGGGACCTCAAGAGGTCATCTAGTCCAACCCCCTGCTCAAAGCAGGACCAATTCCCAACTAAATCATTCCATCCAGGGCTTTATCAAGCCGGACCTTAAAAACCTCCAAGGAAGGAGACTCCACCACCTCCCTAGGTAACGCATTCCAGTGCTTCACCACCTTCCTAGTGAAATAGTGTTTCCTAATATCCAACCTGGACCTCCCCCCTGCAACTTGAGACCATTACTCCTTGTTCTGTCATCTGCCACCGAACAGAGCTCCATCCTCTTTGGAACCCCCCTTCAGGTAGTTGAAGGCTGCTATCAAATCCCCCCTCATTCTTCTCTTCTGGAGACTAAACAATCCCAGTTCCCTCAGCCTCTCCTCATAAGTCATGTGCTCCAGACCCCTAATCATTTTTGTTGCCCTCCGCTGTACTCTTTCCAATTTTTCCACATCCTTCTTGTAGTGTGGGGCCCAAAACTGGACACAGTATTCTAGATGAGGCCTCACCAATGTCGAATAAAAGGGAACGATCACGTTCCTCGATCTGCTGGCAATACCCCTACTTACCTCACCCACCAATGTAACATAGTGAAGTAAATAGGTCTGATTTAGTAAGATTTAAGTACAGTGGCCAATGTAAGACATTACATAAATGATGGTGACTGAATTTAAACTAGTTCAGTTAATGAATAACATAGCCACTCTGATGATTTCTAATACTAAGGGGTACATGTGCATAGCCTCGTGCTCTTAAGAGAGAGTTTGATTTGTGGAACTACAGACCACGTTAGTGATTAATAGCAAAGTGCTGTGAGTTTCTCTAGCTCAGTATGCTAGATGCTGTTGAGAACAGTGGGGATCTAATCAGAAGTAGGGGAGTATCGAGTCCTCAGCATGTTTGAGAAAGCCTGATCTTAACTAATTCTGATACAGGGCTGCTAATTAAATCCAGAAGATTTTCCCTTTGAGAGCGATGCCTCCTATGGTTTTCTATTTGATTGCTCTCATGATCACTACACTCCTGGGCCGGTTAGGACAGAAAGTTTCACAAGATAACACAGAAACACCATGAGCCAGATTCTGGCTGCAAATTGCATATGTGTAAAGCTGGCGTAAGGGGGAAACCTGGGGGAAGTGGTGGAAGGCATTTAAAATGTTAATGCTGTAGGTCTTACTACATCCAGACATTGCAAAACAAAACACAACAGGGGAAAAGTGTTGGACCCAATGAGTGGTTATGCAGCCCTTCCACAGGTGTTCTGCAAATGAAGCTGCAGAAGGACATTCTGGGACAGACTGGAGGTCTGCACGTTTTAAGACATGCATCCATTGATCAAAGCCCATGTACCACTACTCTATTTAGTTTCCACCTGCTCCTATCAGGAGTAATCTGCACAGGGGTATTGTACATGGGGCAAGGCTGGCCCACAATACCATACTTGGGACCAAGGCTGGTAGAACACAGACTCACAATTGTCATGTGCTGAAAGAATGCCAGAATTTGGCCCTTAATACAAGGTATTAGGTACAACATTCATAATGTTGGAGCACAGCCATGCTTTGGTTGATTGCATAGTAATTGTATACTGCCACACTAGTACTTAATATAACAGCATCTGAGTAATAGATCTGAGGGTAGCAATATGTGAGAATTAAAAAAAATTGAAATTACTTTGATAACATGGATCAAGATACATTAAATTCACTAGCCTAGTTATTTTTAATCTAAAGGTTAGTACAAAAATCAGTGCAGACATTTCTTTGTCGTTTAAATGGTATGAAATAACTATGTCATGATCTTCATAGTCACTCCTAGGGACTACAACTTCACCACGCACAAAAACAGCATCTCACCCAATCCCCATGTGGGGGGAGAAAAAAAAAGATGAGCTTTTTAGCATATCTGGAAAGTTAACAAGTCCCAGGTCTGGTTGATTAAAGGAATAGTGCAGTAAATTCTAAGGCCCTAACGCCCTGCCAACAGCCCCTTCCTATTTAAATCAAAGAAGCTATAAATTAAGTGCCTCCAGCCATTAACACTGCACAAGAGCATGTTAGATACAAGATATTGAAATAAGTGAATGAGATGTGACATTTTATTAATTACAGTTCAGGTAAGTTTAATTATTATTAAGCATCGCTTAAAAGCATGACAGACCTCTTTCAAAAGTCAGCTAACAAGGTCACTCTCTACTGTTCTTCCAGTGAGTGTGAAGCATGGCAGAGAAATTCAGCTCCTTGGGTTGTATTCTAAACCCTTCAGAAATCAATTGCAGAGCAGAAGCTAGAATATGCCAAATGAACTGTATGTCAGAATGATACAGAGCCTTGTATACAGTTTGCATTCCAAAAACTCTGAAGGACTCACATACAGAACCATATTTTCATGGGAGGTTGACACCACTATTTGATTTTAGCCTTCTGATTATTATCACCGTACTATGGGAATGAATCAATAGTTGTCTCCAGAGACAGTATCTCTCTTTTTTGTAGTCCACAGTACACAAAACAATTTCATTGTTCCTGATGCATTTATTTAAAAAATAGAAAAGTGAAAAGAGAAAGACAATAGATGAAACTGTATTCAGTGCTCTATGCACTTGCTTCACACATCTCTGATTAAAGTAATTTGTACACTATGCATAAGCTGTAAGTATTATTGAAATGTATGACCTTCAAAGAATTAATACATATTGATGCTGACAAATTATAGCCTAGAATGAACAAGAGGTTTATAGTAAATTGCACTATTACTGCAATCAAAAATTTTAGCTTTTGAAAAGCAAAGGTGTAGAACATACAGCTAAAATAATTGAGGTTCTTCTGAGAGGAGAGCTTGGATGCATTATGAATGCAAAGCATCCTTTCTGATGGCATCACATTTAACACAACAGTAGCAAAAGTAATTGATTTCATATTTTCTAGTCTTCATTTTTCATTACTAGTCAAAGGCATCAATCATCTCATTTCAATATAAAAATGACCATTATTACTTATTACTACAAACAACACTGAAAAGCTTCCAGTTATCTGGATCTCTCAAGTGTCCCCAGAAGCCTTTCTAGTTGTAAGTCAACATCACATATACTTGAATGGGTTTTTGTCTTTCTGACATGTTCTACTGCAGAGATGGATGAATCCCAAAAGTTCTGAAGTCCAGATTCAGTTAGAATTGGGACCCAAAGCACAGGATGCGTAATCAAATATTATCTCAACTTCCTGATTTTACCACTCAGTACTGGAGATCTTAGGAATACAGATTTCCTTGTAAGAGTCTCAGCACTGGTACATGCCAGAAATACTCTTCTGATGAGAATAGCATTTCTTGGGGAAGATCCTCAGCAAAACACTGACTCAGCAAAACACTTAAGCATGAATGGATTTAAGCATATGCCTAAAGTCAAGCATGCACTTAAATTCTGCTTTGCTGAGTCAGGAGCTAAAGGTGGGATTTTCAAAAGCACCTAAGTGATATGGGAGCAGATGTTCCTTTGACTTTCAATAGGACTCCAGCTCCTAAGTCACGGAAGCACTTTCGAAAATCCAAATGTTAACCATCAACCCATTTTCATTTTCCTTGTTTTTCCAGAAAGATCATTTTAAGACTGTCTAAGGGAATAAAACCCCTACCTGATGGGAATGAATTATCCATGAAGGTAAGTTTACGGACGAGAGGGTTATAACAAATATGTAGCTTGAGAATTGAAAACAGAGCTGATAACTGGCAAAATGTATTCCTTAAACCGATTATTTTTTAAAATGATGAAACAATTTCTTCTGGGTCAGAGTAGCTTCTTTGTTAGGTTTGAGTAGAACATAACAAGCAAAAGAGTCAAAAAGCAATAATTAAAGTTAAACAGCATATGGGGCATGGGTCTCCTCTCACCCTTGTTTTAGGCTCATGTACCTGCATCAGCTTTAATGGAGTTGCTATGGATTTAGGCCCAGATTCAAAACATAGTGCTTAAGCACGTGCCTTACTTTAAAACCCATTCACTGTCTCCTGTGCATTGCCAAATATGCTGTCTGTGTACAACAATAAATATTAGTGATCAGAATGTGTGGTGTGGAGCCATAAATTGTCTGCTTTATAATACATATCCACTGCACTAGTGAAATTTGGTTAACCATGAATATATATTTTTATCAAAATAGTACACACTAGGTCACAGTCACTCAAAAAATAGTGCATTGTACCACTGTATGTACAGTATGATTGACAATACTTTCCCCCAAGAGTATTATCCATTCTTTCCTTCATGCCACATGTAAACCCAGCTTATGCACAGTGGCTGAGTTTCTACGACTTGCTCTATTTTGGGTAGAGACTTTACAATTCTCTGTAAGCCTGTCAGTAGATGAATTGCTTCATTCTGACTGGGATAAAGAAGCAGAACTGACAAAGCTAATATCTTTTCATCTTGATAATGTGGAAATAAAATCAATACAACACCACTCAACCTGCCGTATGCAACCTATCACAGTATTGTTTTAATCTACTTTTCCCCCCAAGGCGGAACACAAAAAAACCCTGCAGCCTCTGGGCCTTTAATCTTTTCTAACAAAGCATCGTTTGAGGGGAATATCATCCATGCAACAAGACACAGAATGTATTTTTCCAACAGGGCTGACCTTCTACCATTTCTACCTTCTAGAAATATCTACTCTTGAAGTCCTACTAGTTGATTAATTATGTCTCACAACTGGAATCGTCAATTTGTTTTAGTCGGGCAAATAGCTGAATTGAATTCTTGTCACTATTTTTCAGCCTCTCATGACAAATAGAGATAATTTTATATTTGGTGAACAGATTATATACGGAGTTGGCCACACCATTTATCATGATACTCTCCATGAGAAATGTAACCCCTTTGGGATTTGTAAATGGTTCTCTAAGCAATCTGGATTGCCTTCACATGTATTTGTAATTTGTAAGTGTTCACTTGGGTGAAATTTGTCCCTGTGCAGAGCGCTAGGGCATGGTCTATACGCACCACCTAAGTTCACCAAAAATGGCTTTAATAGAAATTTAAGGAGTGCATAAACCCCGTGCTGGGCCTGTGCATGGGGTGAATTTTATGCATGCTAATTTGGATGAATAATTTTCAGAGTATGGGAGGCTCAGTTTGGCTATTTGCTAGAATTATTCATACTGTCTGATTGATCATCTGATTATCTTCATGGCAAATCCCAAAGGGACTCAGCCTCCTTGCAGATCAAGCACCACCCAGATTGATCTCTAGCTAGATCCTTAAGCGGTCTGGATGGGTATTCAGTTTATGTCAGTCACTGGCGATCTTATCTCACCACTGAAGCTTTGGTGCTCACGTGATTGCCAGCCATGCAGCAGCATCCTTGGTAAATGAGCTTTGGGATTCGTTGGTCCTCCATTCTAATACATCTGTACCAAGAAAGCCCCTGAAACCAAACCAGTTCTGATGGAGGTGATTGCTGGGCTTGGCCGTGAACATCCTCATTTGCTGATCCTGTCCTGCCACTTAACATGGAGCAACTGACAAAGATGATGAGAATCAAAAATGTCCATCTGCTGCTCTTCACCCTTCCTCAGTGCCCATTTTTCACTGCTGTCCATGGAGTTGGTATAACCATGGCTTTATAGATCCACCGCTTTGTAGCAAGTCTGATGCCATGACATCCCCATGGAGGCTGCTGAAGGGCCCAAAACATTGCAGCAGCTTCTGCTGTAGGAGACATCTAAGTCACATGGTATTTTCTTACTATTAATATTGAGGTAGCACCTAGTGGTCAATTGGATTTAAGTACTTAGGTGCTTGGCCGAAGGGGGACTGTAATATATTGCTGTCATAGGACAGTCATTCCATATTCTTCCTTTTTCAGACCACGTCTATGGACAAGCTACTGGCCTAACTGATAAATGATTGACCTGTCAACACTTTAGTTAGGAGAGCTCGGAAGAAGGATGTCATCCATGGGATGGAAGGACAATACCTTATGATGTGACTCTTGAACAGATAATGAACCATCAGCTACGTACTCTCCTTGCATTGTGATAGCAACATTTGTATTTTTGCACTGCGGCATGCTGCATGCTCCTTTCCTACTAGAGCTGCAAAGGCTCTGCTTTTAAATTATACGGAGACATGCTATACTATAACAAGTCTTTATGGGATTTTTATAACGGAAAGTGATATGGCTATAAAAATCAAGGCTGACAGGGGAAATAACTTGACAGGGATCTGTTCCATCTCTACTGGCCAGTAGGCACTGGTACAGTGTAAACAAGAAAGGCAGGCTTTGTGTATTGTATTTACAGGCTCCAACAGTTATTTCTATACCACAAAGACCATCTGTTGTTTTGTGAACACATTTGTTCAGACTAGCACTTGTAATGGAAAGATACATGGTTAGCAATCATTTTGTGACACTTGCCTACTGCAGGGTTTTTTGCACCTATCCCTAAAGCAGCTGTCTAACAGAGACAAAAAAAAACTGGAATAGAGGGACCCCTAGTCTGATCCAGTATGGTAGTTCCTTTATCTCTGTATCATATGATCCCATTAGTTATAATCTGAGAGACCTACAAGGTTACAGCAAATCTGTTTACTGCTGCTTATTATTATGTATTGATAGTTCTGTTGCTAGTATCCAAAAGCCCCAGTCAAGATGAGGGCTCCATTATGCTAGCTGCTGTACAAACACTTAGTCAGACAATGACGCAACCAGCTGGGGAAAGATGAAAAGATTTTTCTTGAATAGCCATTCAACTTTGAAAATTAACTTTTGATTGGACTATTTCTGCAATCCTTTTGTGTTTACTTCTATTATAAAATGGCAGTAGTTGTCATGGTTTTGGTGTTTGCAAAAACAACCTGTCTTTGTAGTTTTCAAGTGTTTAACCAGGGTCAAAAATTAGAGACAGAAAGTGATGGTACCAGTTTCAAGTTCCTGCTCAATTTCAAGACTTGGATGTTTTTTGCTGAAGGTATCACTGGTTACTTTATGGCTTCTAGTTTAACGCTAAGACAAATTACACTTTTCACACTTTACTTAAAACCATTCTATATGGTACCAGTCTATATGCAGCCTGAAAACAAGTGCTGCACTAGGACATATTTGGAGGGCTTTCTTTATGAACAGAAGGACTAGAAACTCTCTGCAGAAATATAGGACTTCTAGACAAGTGATCTAGAATACCACAGTGAAGTAGATCAAACTGACCTCTGCTTATAAGTAAGCTCAAGAGCGAGCTACCGAATGCTTTGTACATTGCACAATAATGAATATTAATCCTTAATTACGGAAGCATTTCAGTGGTCAACCAGATCAAAGATAATTTTATTATAAAGTCCTAATTTTGTACTGCTGTTTTTTTTTAATAACGAGTCTTTGAAGAATATTATACAAAGCAGACTGGAAGGACCTCATACCCACAGTCATAAATAAGTTTTGTGTCCAAACCTTCTGAACATTTCACTAGAAAGCACAGTGGTAATTCTACCAGATGTTAAAGTTTGCTTAAAAATACACAGCAACATTTTGAAATGCCTTGAGAGGAGATTTAATGAGGGAAATCAGAAAGTGAAGATTAAACTAAAAAGAGAAAAGGGGATACTGAAACATCTGCCAAATGGTTTATTAGTGGTGTGGGGTGAAGGGATGGAGAGAGAGTAAGCTTTGCTTTCATAATGTGGTTCCAAGAGGAAACACTTGATAAGTAACTGCAGTAGGTAAATGGGGCAAATGTGGCAAAGTAAGATATTTAAGTGATCACTCTACTGCACATATTAAGTATAAATGATGCATTGTAATGTGCCATGTATTTTTAATGACTGTCCTCTGGTCAGTCATAATAGTTTCATAACAGATGTAGCTTATTTGAAGAACTCTGGAAGAAAAAGAGGAAAGATTTGTCCTTTGTTTAGATGATAAGAAAATTAGGACCAAGGTTGCTTTACTTATTTCGGATTAAGAAGAGAGATGATTAAGGGATGCAATAATTTCAAAGTTGTTCCTGAACCTATTTCATTGCAGCAGGGATAAATAGAATAATGGATAGAGATGGCAGAGACTGCAGGATGATAAGAATCTGAAGATGGTGGCTGAGGGAAAGTACTGGATTTTAACTGTATCCTCAAACCATAGATGTGCACTCTATAGGTACAGGCACAAAAGCAGTGTCTATTCTTAGGAGTGGTTATGATTAAGTTAAGCTTAACTAAAGTAGCCATTCTACTGATGAAATGACCAACATTTGGTACCTCTATGTTTCTGATTACATATTTGTTTCTTGTCTGAAATATCACGGCCTACTAAAATGACACAAGAAAAAGAAAAGGTTGTATAACGGTGATTGGTTTCAAAAGATTAAATGCATAAGATAACTTTCCACTAAAAAGTCACCATTTTTGCTCTCTTGTTGAGAAGTTTAGTCCAAATGTTTTAATTTTAGCACGCCTAGTAAATAATAAACATAAATGATAAACAAAATGAGAACCTAAGTAATAAAATGCTTTTCAACATTGGATAATTCTTTCACAGTGAGGAAAACTTAAAGCCATAATTAAGCCAAATTCAAATAAGCCAAATTCACCCTATTATCTCTTTCTATATAGCTACTGAAATCTTTTGCTCTTGGGCGGAAACTGCATTTATTAATGTATGATGTAAAAGGTACTTACAAGAAGTAGGGTGGAAACGCTGGGCTCTGTCTGGATTTTGTTCGGAAAATAAAAGCTGTTGCTTGAGTTCACTGGTAGTTTTAGTTTTGCTGGGAAGGCAGGATCAGGCTGAAAATGAAGTGGCATCAAATACACAGTGGCAAATCTCTCTCTAATTGGGAAAATATAAAGTTCTTAGAAGAAGTAAGATGATCCTACCACAAAGGAATCTTTCTGAATGATAGAGGCTATAGACAAGTACATGGAGGAAAACCTATTTAAAAGGAGACTAGCACCCATTTTACCCATTTCTAAAGTGTGCAAGTTTCACACTTTAAAGTACTAGTCACCAAATTTTTTTTAAAAGACCCTGATTCTCCATTGCCTTGCACCTTGGATGGTCTTTTACATATACATAAAGAGGGTATAAAATGCTAACACCAAAATGAGTGGTGAATTCTGATGTTATACTCATTTTGCACAGATGCAAGACTCCAATACAGCAAAGCACTTAAGCATGTGCCAAATTTGAAGTATGTGCTTAAGACCCATTGGCTTTAAGATGAACAATACTTTTCAATATTTGACTTGGGCCTTTGACTTAAACACAGGCTTACATGTTTTGCTGAACTGAAGCCTAAATGACGACATAAGGTTAAGGTAGTGGAGAATCAGGCCCAAGATATTTAGTTACACTTGTTTTTCTGAAATTCTGGTTGAAAACTGATATCATTTGTGACACCTTCAGTAAACAGTTTCCATCCTATTTAAATAGTTTAACAATCAGAAGAACGTAAGTATTTAAACATTAAGCATTTCCGTTAAATATTTAACAATAAAAGTTATCCTCTTGATTCTTTTAATCTGTATTCAGCTTTCATAACATTAAAAATGAACTAAGAAAGTTTCAGCATGAAATATTTATATCGCTTAAATAGGAAACAGAAATTGGGAGCAGAACATCAGGGACACCATCTCATTTGTGTAACTATTTCAGACTTTGACTGTAAAAGAAACTATGGCAGGTTTCTAGAATGGCTGGCTCATATAGTCTCAGATAAGCCTTATCGCTGATACAAGTGATGAGCAAATCACAGCATGGATGGAGGATCAAACTGGTTAAAACCCCAAAAGTTTAGGATAGTTCATTTTGAGCTGTGTGCAAACAGATGGACAAGTTCATAAACCATCTGAACTGGTTCACCCAGCTCTAGTTAATAGGTCTGGCACTTGTTTACTTTATAATTAAAAAGGAGATTTTGATTTTAAATTCTTTTTAGGTTACAAATGCTGAAATGGGTAGTGCGGGGTTCTTTTGGGGGGGTGATAGCTGAAGTTCAACAAGTCCAGTTTGGATAAAGCAGCCAAAAGTTTGGAAGTCTGTCTGACAGGGCTTGTCTACATGGCCCCACAGTTCAGACTCTGGGGGTGCAAATGGCTGTGCTGGAACTCCTCAGTGTGGATGTTGCAGGCATGAACCAATGGTCCTTAGTTCACATTCATTTAGTCCTCTTTAAACAGGACCATGTTAATGCGAAGTAGGTACCTTTTAGTTTGCACCCACAATGGCCACAAGGGAGAGTTACAGTGCAGCACACTAGTGTGTGCTGCAATTCACAATCCCCTGGTCTGAACTGTGGTGCCTAAATCTTTTAACAGAGAAGAAATCAATGAGGAAATCTCAACAGACCAAGCTTTCGCACAAAGTTACTTTTCAATTTCAGCCAACTGGAAAATCCTGAGAAAATAGCTTCTCAATGGGCCATATTATACCATCACTTTAACTAGCATGTCAAGTTCTAGGCAACCCGTCTCAAAAAGGATATAACTGAAAAAGAAGCTGTCCAGAGAGGACAATGACAATTATTACGGGCCTAGAAAGATTACCACATCAGGTGAGATTTTAAAGATTGGAACTATTTAGTTTAGACAGCTGATAACTAAGAAGGGACGTAGCAGAGGCATATAAAATAAGAGTGGTATAGAAAAGGTCACATGTATCTTTTTGTTCATCTTTTCTCATAATAGGAAAATAAGGGGGAACACAATGAAATTAAAAGGTGACACATTTAAAACTGGTAACACAACATGTAATCACCCAGTGGAACTCAAAGCCACAAGATAGTGGCAGAAATGGTGCCCCTAGCCTCTGTTTGCCAGAGCTGGGATTGGGTGACAGGGCATGGATCACTTGATGATAACCTGTCTGTTCATTCCCTTTGGGGCACCTGCTATTGGTCACTCTCAGAGGACAGGATACTGGGCTTGATGGACCTTTGGTCTGACTCCGTATGGCCGTTATAATGTTCTTAGGTTCTTACAATATTGAGACAAGGACCCAAGTAGGAATCAAAAAAGGATTAGCCCTTTCTTTGAATAATGCAAATATCCTCAGCAGCATTCATTGGGATAAAAATATATAAGGGATATATACACGTTTGTGGTTCAAGGCTTAATCCAACAAAACTAGCTGCCTGAGGTTAGGAGTAAACTTCCCCATGGGCATGTTATGGCTTAAATGTCCATTATGGGGGGCGAGGGGTGTTAAACCTTTCTTGGAAATATCTGGAACTGGCCAATATCAGACAAGATATTGGACTATATGCACTGTTGGCCTGGTCTGGTCTGGCATTTCCTGAGTTCCTGATTTGAAATAGAATCTCCTAGAGATAATGTGGAGCTCCCCTTCCCCCACCATGCTGATTTTTACTAACTCACTTTTTAGAGTATAACTGCCTAGTACCACAAGACCGGGGCGAACAGGAACCCTAACACATGAACCCTGGCTCCCAGTCCCATGCACTCCAACCTCGTGCACTCAGCAGAAACAATAATTGCGTCTCTAAATCACAGAATGAGACCTTTATCTATCAGGAACAGAATGGCCTACAAAAATTCCTCCATTTCTTTTCAAGGAGAAGCTTTGTAAGCATGGTCTCATTCTGATACATAGCAGTCTAACGTATGTAGTTTACTCCCTGCCCATAAAAGAAGTGATTAGGCCCTAGGGGGAGACATCAGCTATTCATGACCGAAAAGCCATCAAGTCAATGGAGCACTTCTACTAACTCAACCCAGTGAGTAATCCCACCATGACACAAAGCATCTCATTAACCAACATATCTACTGTATCTTATTTCAAAGGACAGTTCACTGTTATGACATTTTGGACCCATGTTTTGTACCTTCCCTCCTTATTTTTGTAACAGATCTCTCATTGGGAAGTAGTGTGGCCCAGTTACTAAAGCATAACACCAGGAGTCAGGAAACCTAAGCTCTATTCCCAGCTTTGACTTCAGGCAAGTCATGTTAACTCTCTATGCCTCAATTCCCCTATCTGTAAAACAGGGACAATGATACTTACTATCCTTTGTAAAGTGCTTTGACATGTTAGACAAAGAGAGCTATACAGCAGCTAAGAAAGATTAAACTCTTTGGATTACAGGAGGTTGTGTTATTATGATATTTCCTTGTATATTTTAAATTATTCTTTATCATTTTGTCCAGGATCTCAAATGCCTCAAAGTGGGCTGCGCAGCTTTCTGATAAAACACCATCACTTATTATTAATTATATAATAGGGCAACACACAATAGGACAACTTAAAAATAAATTGCTGTGCTTGCTAAGGGTCTGATCAACGTCCTCACTGGATTGAATCAGGCGCTAGACATACAAACAGTGTTTATTCAGATAAAGGAGCAAGGAAAGAAAAGTGTGTGTGTCTCACTGGCAGGTTCACATGGTCCTCCAATGTTCATTGCTATAGCTCTTGTCCTCCCCCATTTGACACTTATCCTTATCTGCTTTAGTGCACATTATCCTGGTGGCTGCTAGATTTAGAACTGTCAGTTTTATGAATAAAGAAGTTTCTTCCCTTCCATTTGTCTTGAAGAGGTGAATATTAATATGCAAAGAGCACTATAGATTACATCTTGTGTTTGGAAACCAACTTACCCAGTAGTATTCTGCAATAAAATTGGAAATATATATTATACATTTGGGTTAAAAAAAAGAACGGGATGGGAGGACAGGACTCACTTTTCATTAAAGCTGCAGTGATGGATTTGGGCACAGCCTTCCCATCAGTTACTTGAGAGACTTGCACTTCAGAGGATGAAATAGGGACACTTCATCAGTTTGGAGCAGTAGGTATCCTATCACATGGCTGCTTATCCAAAGAAAACCTCCGTCCCTATTGAGGTTGATCTGTCACTAACCATTTAAAATCTTACTGATATCATAGACATCCTGTGGAGTTTCAGGGTACTTTGTCTGTGAGAGTGCCTGGTTTACAAGTAGAGTCATTATCATGCTACTATTGTCACTGTCTGTCTTCAGGGTGAAGCTATGTACCTCACTTAGACACTTACAGTCTGAAGTCCCATTGAGACTTAAGAACATGCTCAAGTGCTTTGCTGAACAGGGATGGATGCAAGCATGTGCTTAACTGATTTGCTGAATCAGGCCTTTTGTGTTATTTCTCCCTCCCCCCAGCCAAGCAAAGGACTCTGTTAGTCTTGGAGTTGAGAGCTGAGGTGAAATCTGAGGGATCAGAGGACACGCCCAAAGAGCCAGGACTCTTTAGAAGAGCCCCAAGTTCTCCACACAACTCCATGGATCTTTCCTTTTGCTCGTAACAGCATGTATGCCTTTAGAAGCCCTTTGGTCACCGTACTGCCTTAGCCAATCTCATCTTGTCTTAAGGAGAATGGAGGAGGGGTTTCACTGTATGGCAAGGATGGCCCAATTTTCAAAGTGACTAGTGATTTTGGATTCTTCCATTTATAGGTGCCCAACCTGAATTGCTTTGAAAGGCCTGACTTTCAAAGCACAGCATCTTCTGAAATTCAGATCCCCAAATCTCTAGCCACTTTTAACATCTTGACCACTGCTCACAGAGCTTCATTTATGTTCTTATACACGTGTGTGTGAGAGACCTTCATTCCCTCAGTTATTACCTAATCAAAGCCTTGTTGCTCCTTAGCAGATATTAACATCATGTCGGCTGAGAAAATATTTTAATTCTGGCATTTTGCTATTAAGTTGAAGCATAGTAGGGAGAGAGAGAAAGATTTAACAGATGGATCCTTGAAGTTCCACTAAATAAGATGTGGACAGAGCCACTAAATCTAATAAGCATATAGTCACATGCTTTCAGAAGTGAAAAAGAAAGTATTCAGTTCAAAGATATGGGTGCCCCCAGAAAACCACTTTTGTACTACAACTATTTGCATATTATACATCATAGGATAGTGGTTTTCAACCATTTTTCATTTGTGGACCCCTAAAAATTTTTGAATGGAGGTGTGGAACCATTTGGAAATCTTAGACATAGTATGCAGACCCCCTGGGGTCCACTGACCATAGGCTGAAAACCACTGTTCTATGATAACGACAACCTTTTGCAGACCCTTTAGACATAGTCTGCAAACCCCCCATGGGTCTGCAGATCACAGGTTGAAAACCACTGTCATAGGAAGTTAATGAAAAACAAAACAATGGAACAATATGATATGAATAGTAAAAGGTAGTTACAGTACAAGAAAGGTGCTCTCAAAGGAAATACGGGCATGTGGCATATTGAGAATCTATGATCTTCAGCACCATAGGAAGGTGTCCATCTTCAAGGATCTTGGATAGGTAAGGTTTGGTACACCACTGTGTTTCTCCAGTTTTATGCTTCTATAACTTAATTAATGCAGTGGTGAATCAGACCCTTAACGTTTTGGCCCACCTCTACTATTTCACTCAATATAATCAGAATGATTGACACCTATTGGCAGGGCTGGCTCCAGGGTTTTGTGGCGGCAATTCGGCGGGAGGTCCTTCGCTCCCAGGCGGAGTGAGGGACCGTCTGCCGAATTGCCACCGAATACCTGGACGTGCCGCCCCTCTCCGGAGCAGCCGCCCCAAGCACCGGCTTGACAAGCTGGTGCCTGGAGCCGGCCCTGCCTATCGGATACCTTTTATCCAAAGATCACAGTGATTCATATCAACTTTGTCCACTAATTACATACTTTGGCCTAAATTCTCTGCCTTAATCCATCTTCAAAAGATACTCTGCTCTTCTTACATGTACAGAATCCCTATAGGCACTGTCTTCAAAGGATGTACAGCAGCACTACCTAATTCCTGACAGAAAGCAAAGATGAGTGCTTCCAATGGAAAAACATCACTGGTTTTTCAGTAGGGAAGATGTGAAATTAAGAACATAAGATCAGTTTCTCTTCTTATTGCATTATTCCACATGCTGGCCTAATGTATTCAGGCACATCCATTCAGCCCATTTGACTTCAATGGGGTTAAATGAGTGTAACAGAGGAGAATAGTATGATCAAATTCAGGAGTGACATAAATGGTGGTATAAATTGAAACACATGATGGCACAGCAGGGGTGGATAGAGTGCAATCCAGCGACACTCTAATGCCAACCAGAAGAGGGCACAGGTGGCGCATAGAGTTTTACAGAGATTCCCTGAGTTGGATAGCTGCATTGAGTGATGGCATGCAAGGTTTCTACTCAGAGCCAGCAGCCCACTGATCATCATAATCATTTCAAAATGTGTACATGGATAATATTTAAGGAGTTATGTGTCTATACTGAAAATTATGCCCTTAAAGTCTTGGAGTTAAGCAGATCACCAGGAGATGACATACCTTGGAAATGTTCTTTTCAGGCAGGAGGAAACGGACCCCTGTCTGGCCATTTGGGTACTCTGCATTGTTCAGCTCAGGCTGCATGCCTATTTACATATTGAGCCAGGTGTTGAATTGAGAGATAGCAAAATCCACAAGAAAGGAAATCTGCACGATGAAACAAACAGTGGTGGAGTGGAGTGTTTATGAATAAAGACAATGGATTGGTCAGGTATATCTTGGAATGCAAAGAGACACAGAATCCTTCACCTAGAAAGCACATTGACAGAGTGAATATCTTATGAAAGAAGGGTCACAGCCCACCTGGCTTTAAAGTACTGCAAGGATTATGGGTGAGCAATATCTGGTTAGACTTGAGAATATCTTGTTAATTAAGCCTAGGCTCTAGAATGCATGTCACAATTTTATTTTATATGTAGCCATTTGTTTCCAATACTTCTACTTGCTCCCAGAATCTCTATGCTTTACTAAACAAACGAATATTTGATTTCACAATAAATCTAAGTGCTGTGAGTTCAGCAGAGCAGTGATCTGAGGTGGAACTGGCAAGCTAGAGGATGCACTATTTTTTGGAAGCAACGGCTCAGTGAATACTGTGAGTGTCCAGCGGACCAGGGGCTGGACACTCCAGGGAGACACTCGATGGGGTTGAGCATTGGCGTGTGCCTATCACTAACCTGCAGAGGGATTGTGGGTCCTGCAAGGCCTAGAGAAGGGTGCTTACATTGCCCGTGGCCGGTAGAGTTGGGGACCTGACCCCCAGTAGGCAGTAAGCTAAGGGCAGTTGGTAGTGAGGTGCCTCACAGGCCTAGGTACTCCCAGGAAACTTTACAGACCATAACAGAAAAAGAAACTAACAGGATAGGGTAAGCAGCATCCCCTTCCCCCTAGCACAGCCTCAGCCACACACAGAGTGAGTTACATCCTCCCATGATTTGTTTTTTCTGCCAATTTACAGGAGTTACATGCACTCACCCTGATTCACTTCCATGTAACTTGTATCACCATCTCTCTGGATTTAGCTCTAGGGACAGATCCCCAGCAAACATCAATCGGTGTGGCTGCATTGACGCCAGTAGACCTACATCACTTTAAACTAGCTGGGAACATGGTCCCGAGCTTTTTTTTTTTTTTTTAAAGTTTCACTCAAAAGTAATTTCATTTGAACTTTTTTTTATTAAAAAAACATTCACTCAAGTCCTAGGTGGCTCATTGAACGGGAGCTTCGGTACTTTCATCCTCTGTGGGTCAGAGGAGGGTGGGAGCTGAAGCATGAGATTAATACTGGAAGGTCTGGGTCTCAGCAGGGGCATTTCAAGAGGTCACTTCCCTTGCAGATGATGATATGGACTAGCCACTGCCACTGGGGAGCAATGGAAAACTGAATTGAAAATCATAGCATGAGCTGCAAGTCCTCTCTGTGATGAAACACAATTCTTGAATTTATTAGGATAGCTGATGAGACACCTACAATTGAGCTTTCCTCTTTCCTTCATAAAAAGGATGCTAATGGATTAGATAATTAGCATTGGATACAATTCTGCATGAGATTGGGAGTTGTTGCCTTTCTCTCTGGTTCTATTTTACAAAAACAAATAAAGAAACAAACAACAACAACCCTTTTTTAATGTGAGAGCAATTTGGACTCAGAATTTGCTTTTAAAGTATATGACTTACTGTATAAAAACAGCAAAGAGTCCTGTGGCACCTTATAGGCCAGGTCTACACTACCCCCCTAATTCGAACTAAGGTACGCAACTTCAGCTACGTGAATAACGTAGCTGAAGTTCGAAGTACCTTAGTTCGAATTAGTTCGAACTTACCTTGGTCCACACGCGGCAGGCAGGCTCCCCCGTCGACTCCGCGGTACTCCTCTCGGCGAGCTGGAGTACCGCAGTCGACGGCGAGCACTTCCGGGTTCGACTTATCGCGTCCAGACTAGACGCGATAAGTCGAACCCAGAAGTTCGATTTCCAGCTGTCGAACTAGCGGGTAAGTGTAGCCAAGGCCTTAGACTAACAGACGTATAGGAGCATGAGCTTTCGTGGGTCAATACTCACTTCGTCGGATGCAAATGGGTATTCACCCACGAAAGCTCATGCTCCAATACATCTGTTAGTCTATAAGGTGCCACAGGACTCTTCGCTGCTTTTACAGATCCAGACTAACACGGCTACGCCTCTGATACTTGTATAAAAACAAACTCCAGGCAATACACGTATTTAGTGGATCACAAACTAAACATGAGTCAACAGTGTGACACTGTTGCAAAAAAAGCAAAGATAATTCTGGGATGTATTAGCAGGAGTGTGGTAAACAAGACACAAAAAGTAATTCTTCTGCTGTATTCCGCGCTGATTAGGCTGGAGTATTGTGTCCAGTTCTGGGTGCCACATTTCAGAAAAGATATGGACAAATTGGGGAAAGTCCAGAGAAGAGCGACAAAAATTATTAAAGGTCTAGAAAACATGACCTATAAGGGAAGATTGAAAAAATTGGGTTTGTTTAGTCTGGGGAAGAGAAGACTGAAAGGGGACATGAGAACAGTTTTCAAGTACATAAAAAGTTGTTACAAGGAGGAGAGAGGTAAATTGTTCTTGTTAGCCTCTGAGTATAGAACAAGAAGCAATGGGCTTAAATTGTAGCTAGGGTGGTTTAGGCTGGATATTAGGAAAAACTTCCTGTCAGGGTAGCCAAGCACTAGAATAAATTGCCTAGGGAGGTTGTGGAATCTTCCTCATTGGAGATTTTTTAAGAGCATGTGAGACAAACACCTGTCAGGGATGGTCTAGATAATACTTAGTCCTGCCATGAGTGCAGGGCCTGGATTGAGGACCTCTCGAGGTCACTTCCAGTCATACGGTTCTATCATTTTTTGCATCTGCCTGTGTCAGTTGTACAATATATTCTGGTTCTATTACACTGGTACTAAGAAAGTGGGGAAAACTCTGAGAGTCTGATCCAGCAGTGTGTTACTCAAGATATATGGAGGCATAACTATTGATTTGAATGGAGTTGCTCCAGTGTAGAACAGGGATAATGCTGTAGTGAACCAAGTCCTGTGTATTCATGTTCAACAAATCAATTGGATTGTCTGATCACACTGCTCTTTAATAGAACCTGCCAGGGGAACTTCCCACTGTATTTTGTTACCCATTATCCATTGCTAGTTAATAATGTGGCTAAATCCATTCAGCCAATATATTGTGTCAGGTTCTTAATTTCCTGTATTTTTCATCTCCCTGAATATTTAAATGACATTCTTTAAAACTAATGCCTAGAACGGACCTCTACCATTATCACCGATAGAATTCACATTCGAGAGCTAGAACAGACAAAGAAGCTATCCAGTCTGGTATCTAGACTATTCAGTCAATGCTGAAAAGCATAAAGTCAGCATAACACACACTTGGGCTAAGGGTTAGGCTTGGTTAGTTCTTGGGTGAGACATCTCCAAGGGCAACTCATGTGCTGCAGAAAGTGGTGCTGGTGATTCAGCAGGTAGCCTTGAGTCAGAACCAGTTTTTCACAGTCTGATCACTATGGCAACACTCCAGCACAGCACTTAAGAGCAGGCACAACTAAGTACATGAGTGTTCCCATTGATTTCAATAGGGCTATTAAGCATGTGCTTAAGTGCCGCACTAGATTGGGGAGGTGCTGTCTTTTAGATCAGATATAAAACCTAAACAGGATTACACAACATAAGAACAGGAACCTATCCTTGTAACAAACCCCGATGCCAACTCTGTCCACATATCTATTCAAGTGACATCATCATAGGACCTAATCACATCAGCCATACCATCAGGGGCTCGTTCACCTGCACATCTACCAATGTGATATATGCCATCATGTGCCAGCAATGCCCCTCTGCCATGTACATTGGCCAAACCGGACAGTCTCTACGCAAAAGAATTAATGGACACAAATCTGACATCAGGAATCAAAATACTCAAAAACCAGTGGGAGAACACTTTAACCTGTCTGGTCATTCAGTGACAGACCTGCGGGTGGCTATATTACAACAGAAAAACTTCAAAAACAGACTCCAAAGAGAGACTGCTGAGCTAGAATTGATATGCAAACTAGACACAATCAACTCCGGTTTGAATAAGGACTGGGAATGGCTGAGCCATTACAAACATTGACTCTATCTCCCCTTGTAAGTACTCTCACACTTATTATCAAACTGTCTGTACTGGGCTAGCTTGATTATCACTTCAAAAGTTTTTTTTCTCTTAATTAATTGGCCTCTCAGAGTTGGTAAGACAACTCCCACCTGTTTATGCTCTCTGTATGTGTGTATATATATCTCCTCAATATATGTTCCATTCTATATGCATCCGAAGAAGTGGGCTGTAGTCCACGAAAGCTTATGCTCTAATAAATTTGTTAGTCTCTAAGGTGCCACAAGTACTCCTGTTCTTCTTTTTGCGGATACAGACTAACACGGCTGTTACTCTGAAACAACATAAGAGTGTTTGAACTCTGTCTACACTCATGGTCCCACCAGCACTGTAAGCCGTGGAGCAGCACCAGTGATAATACAACATCGGAGCTTTCCTGAACAGTTCTAGTTTGGACACAACCTTATTTACAGCAGATGTTGTAGCCATTAGTAACAATCCCAGGGCAGTGACAGACTTTTTCCACTGTCATAAAAAATTTCAGTACCAGTACCATAAAGCTAACAGCTCTGAAGGTTGAGTTCTTATTTTCTCTTGTACAGAAATTCCATATCCAGAGCGGAAATAAAAATAAAAATAAGCAATGCCCATCATTTGACCTACTGTCTTTGTACTCAGACCAAACTCCTTTTTTCTTTTAATATTGACTCATTCTGTCTCCATTTCACTCTCTGTGTGAGAGAAATGTCATTTGAATTGAATTTCAATTGATTGAAATAAAATGTTCCAGGTAAGGTTTAACGATGCTCACTGCTGCTGACCGTGCTGCCCTCATTTTAATTACAATCTCGGGACTTTTTCTTATGGTTATTCTTCTTTTTGGCTCCAAACTTTTCTGACGGTTGGGACATGGAGAGGATGTAAGAGAAGGGAAACAAATACATGGCTCGGTCATAGGCATCTAAAGAACATTTAAGCCCAAGAATCAATTTATATCTTTGCAATATTTCAATGCACCAATAGACAATAAGAATGACATTCTCTAAGGGTATAAATCAGGAAGTGTTGAAAATGGCAGCCATGACACCAATTCTTCTTTGTGCCTTAATATTTGTTGAAAGTTTAAATCCCTAGGTTAGCCTGAGGAGATACACTTCTCATTTTTACGAGACTCACAAGTATACAATAAAGGCTGACAATGGGAATTTGAAAAGCCTGATATTTTCCTCTTAGTTGGCTTCTCCCCAACCGTTGGTTGGTTAAGATTAGATGGATAGATGGATAGACAGATGGATAGATAGACAGATGGATAGATAGATATAACCACTTTTTAAAAAATCAGGAAATAAACTATGCCTTACTTAGGTGAGTTCAGACAATGATGTGACCTACTAACTCAAGTAGACTTCTTTGTGATCTACCTTGTCTCTGTATTCCTCTCTACTCTATTCATTGCCTATTTGTATCTCTTTATTGCACCACCAAGAGTTCTGAGAACCAGAGTAATCCTCCAAAAGCCTGAGACTGAAAAAGTATGGCCTAAAGAGGGGACAATGGCAGTTGTGCAATTTTGCTCCAGCAGGAATAGGTTGGAATATAGATAATGACATTTTTAATGAACTTTCAAATAAATCAGTAAAGCTGAGGTATATATATGTCTCAGAAGCACAGTGACTGGCATACACTAACAATATAATGCAGGATGTCGTCTAAAGTAGCAAGCAACAGCATTGAGCAATCCCAATTTCAGTTACCTGTAATAATCCTAGATAGTTTTATATTGGATCATTGGAAAGAAAACAAAACAGCAGGTGCCCCAGGCATTGCAATGCTAGGGTCAAATCCTCCTCCCCTTACTTATGCAAGTACTCCCTGAACTTAACTGGACTGCTTGCATGAGTGTGGTGAGCGTGATTTTTGCCTTTATAACAATGTGTAGGAAGAAGGATTTTGGGCTAGTGCTTCAGTGTAATCTGAGACCTAATGAAACTTCAGTTCACAGGGTTTTGAGAAAATTGCTGTCAGTTTCTTGTTTATTTCACAGGTGACAGCAAAAAAGAAACAAAGCCATCAATTCCCACCTACTTAGCTATAGGTCTTATCTAGAGCTCACTGTGCCTCGTACTGCACCCAATAACTGAAAGCAGTGGTGGCTGGTGTCAAGCTTCATATATTCCTTTGTTTTCTTGGAGTTTACATTCAGAACAACAAAATGATCCTCAACCCATATAGGGAATGGAAGATTTCAGGGATTAATCTTCCTGAACTTGTATGCTAATGCATGGAACCTTCACTTAGGGTGACCAGACAGCAAGTGTGAAAAATCGGGACGGGGATGGGGGGCAGTAGGAGTCTATATAAGAAAGAATCAGGGGGTAGCCGTGCCCAAATAAATCTGTTAGTCTTTAAGGTGCCACCAGACTCCTTGTTGTTATTATATAAGAAAAACACCCAAAAATCGGGACTGTCCCCATACAATCGGGACATCTGGTCACCCTACCTTCACTGGAAAGAAGGGAAAGAAAAAAAACAAACTTTGAAAGAAAAGAGATCAAGCCCTGCGAGTAGGCAGCTGCATTTGTCTCTCCATTCCTGCACTAGATTTTTTTAATCCATCTCTCTCTTTTAAATTCTCCAGTGATTTTAATTAAATTCACTAGGTTTGAAAGGAAGGGTCACCACCTCCCACACCTGACAGATACTATTAATGGCAACTTTGCAATACTCCAAAACAGGAATAATAAACACAGTGAAGGAAAAGCATGAGGTAGCGTGGCTCTGAAATATATCTACAATAACCCTTTGTGTTACTGAATTATTTGAAAGTTGCTTCAAAGCATCATTTGTGTATATTTGCCCAAATTATCTTATCGGAAATACAGTACTATAGTATTCATGTTAGACAGAAAAAATGTAATTTTAACAGAAAACTGAGATGTTTGGAGTTCTGTTACTAGATGACCCACTCGGTGTGTTTCTTAATAACCAGATACAGTTAACTTAAATAATGCATCTCAAGGCAATGTGAGCAATACTAAAATAGTTTAGATTATGTATCATTCCAATTTAAAAGGCTATAGATTATTTATTACCTTAATTTCCCTCTTAATGTACACCTACATATTTAATAATACATTTTACCTATATTCATTTCACGTAGCTATTTGTGCATTGCATTGATCCCCAAGTTGTTTTGTAAATTCACGATTGCTCCTACAGCAAAGAAATATGAGAGCAATAGCAGTGAAGGATTCACAGCTCAAAAGCCAGGAACATTATCCTATAGATAGTATTATCTCTAAAAGATTGGAGGAATGTCTCTCACAAACACTGAAAGATATAGACCAGACAAGAACAGAGGCAATTCAGATGCATTTATGAAATGAAAAACCATAAACTAGATAACCACCAGCAACATAAAAAGAGGTTAGGTAACAAAAACTAGAGAGTCATTGAAAAAGCCTGAAGCAGAGATGGAAGGTGTAATTTTCAAAAGCACTCAGCACTGGCCTATGGGCAAGTTGAGCACCCCACCAAAAAAAAAAAAAAATCAAGGCACCTCATATCTCTAGTCACTTTTACTAATGACCTAGAGCATTTTGTAAGGGTATTTTCCTTCAGTGTTGGTGCTAGGTCTTTACACTCAGTAAAGCAAAACAAGAGAAGGTGCAGCCACAGAGCGGGCAAAACTTAAAACATGTTCTGCAGCTAATGCATAATAAACATCCCTCTGCCTCCAAATCCATTCATTAGCAATGACCCATCAGCCAATTATTATAGATCTTCCCCCCCCCCCACAAGATTATTAATCTAGGGATTCATTCCTGAATTTTTTTCCCCCAAAGCAGGTCACAGGAAGGGAGGACCAGATGGTGTTGGTGTTGCGAGTAAAAGACCAACAGCTGCTATAAAATTTTGAGGGCGTCTCCATTGCTATTGGCACATCAAAATATAATATGGGGTGTGTGTGTGTACACATACGTACATATACACAAACACAGCCTACAGCTTGATTATGGATTTATTTTTCCTGACAGAAAATTATGTTTTTGTAGCTGAGGCTATACTTTGCCTAAAGTGTATCTGGCAGTCCTAGTGACTGTTAATGTTAACGCTCCTGAGAGTATTGTAGGTTGGCCTAAAAGTGACCAGTAGAGTTGGGAGGACTTCCCCCGGTGGGCAGAGATGAGGTACTCTCACACTGTAAGCAGGGCCGGCTCCAGGCACCAGCCGAGCAAGCTGGTGCTTGGGGCAGCAGATTGTTCGAGGCGATATTCCGCCCAATCCTAGGGCAGCACCGCCGCTTTTTTATTTGTTTGTTTGTTGTGCCGCTCTGGCCGCCCTGTAGGGGGCGGCAGTGCGGAGGAGGGGAGCGCTGCAGCAAGCCCAGCACGGCAGTCCGCGTCCTTCCCTCCCAAACGACCAGAGCGGCGCGGAGCCTCCCGGCAGGCGGCGCATCAGTCGGAGCCGCGTGGTAGCACCCCGCTGTTTTTTTGTTTTGTTTTGTTTTTGTTTTGCCGTTCTGGCTGCCCCAGGTTTTTTTTTTTTGCTTGGGGCAGCCAAAAAGCCAGAGCCGGCCCTGACTGTAAGCAGGTGGCAGTGATTCACCTCAGACACCTTGGGTAACCCTGAAGAGTATCACGGGGGCGGGGGAGTATTGTCTATTCTTATGTAATGGGACATAACACTGACTTAGCAATCAGCCAAAGCAGTAAACAGCAAACACCTTCCAATCATATCCCAAACAGGAGTTATGCCAATTAGCCCTGCAATGTCAGTGAATCACAGTCATTGCCCTGTGCTTTCTTCTGCACTGCAAGCTTGTCATCCAGGACATGCAGAGATTGATGGCAAGTAATACTCTGGTTTTTACATCTGATGTGGTTCAAGGCATTTCTGTTTATTAGAATTTTATTATGCAACAAGGTGACTTATACATCAGGTATATTATACAATGGGCCACATCCTTAGCTGATGTAAATCAGGATAACAAGTCATTGGAGCTACTCTAACTGATGATCTGTCCTGTTGTATTTGGTGCAGCAGCTGCATTATCCATCTCCTCAAAATATGGAGTTTAAGGAAGCTATTGCCAAACTATGACATCCTACATTAGCAAAGATAACATAACTGTCTAGTTGCATGTACTCTTGGCACAAAGGTTTGTGCATATGTATTATAGAGGTGCTTTCCTGTAGTGATGCTACAAGGGAAAACCTAATGAATGATTCTTTAAAAATCAGTGTTATCTAATTTGGGACTACAAACACTAAAATGCCTTAATCATAATTGTCTGATTTTTGCATGTCATCACTCTAGGACAGAGTTGAATTTGTGTGAGTATCCTAGCTGTGCATTTCCTACCTTAGCATGTCTGGTTTACTTTTGCATATAACTTTAACTTTGAATTACCTTGGTTTCTAATGCTTGGTTTTGGGATAATTACAATATCCCTGTAATGTTTTTACCCGTAAGTTACTGATACATACTTTCATCCATAACTCCACCCTAGTGTTGGTTTTTGTCTGGAAATACACAATGAATACACGCCAAGGGAATGCTTAATGTTACCCATGAGGTACCACATCAGATGAAAATGGTGGTTTTGTTCTTGGCAACAGTCTCACCGATATACTCAATTAAAACCTCTGATACTTTTTGGAGGACAGTCCAACAGAAAACTAGGAAATCTCCATTTCCTTTAACCTTACTTTTCTGTTGAGAAAGAGCCCACAGAAAAAATATATTGCAAAGCAAGTAACATAATCCAGACAAGCCTCTCCAGGAGTTGTTGGTTTTAGATTCCCAAACATGATTAGTTGGTTTTAGATTCTCTGAATTTATTGTAAAATGCTGAGTGTGTGGTCAGACATGTATAAGACAAAGGAATATGATCCTGGCCCCATGATATTTGTAATCTACATAGACAGACAACAGACGACTGTACAGGGAGATCCAGAGGATACATTAGTTTAGGGGTTGATTGCTGAAGGCACTGATTACTTCCTAAGAGATGCTGCCCAGCTGCAACTCCCATTGAACTAAATGAGGCTTTTGGAGGATTCAGGACATTAGTGTCAGCCCTTAGCCTGAAATATACAGTGCTACCTAATGGATTTGGTCACCCAATTCAAAATTAATGGCGATTGGATGTCCAAATCCAATAAATGTCTTTGAAAATCCCACCTATGACAGTTTGTGTTGCTATCTTATTTAATGGAGTGGAGGCAGCTCTTACTAACATGGCTAAGCCTTTGGGAGCCTCGTGGAAAAAATGAGACTGAAGGATAGATTTGTATGAAGGAATGGTGGATGGCCATGGAACTGTACCCTTCTTTCTTCAAAGATCAGTAATAAGTCAGATTCCAACATGGGCCAGTGCTGACGTTCCAGGATGGCTAGCAACCCATGATGATAGCATACATCAGTACACCAGCAATGGTCATTCAACCAATGAGTGGATTAATTTATTGTATAAATGATGGACTCCATTTTAACTGGTTGAAAATGCCTAGTAATATTATATATTTATCAATATATCCTCAAATTACTGTTAGGAACATTCTACATCTTCCCTCCATGAGGGACAATTTATTTATTAAAGAGAAGCAACAGAGAGTCCCGTGGCACCTTTAAGACTAACAGATCCATTGGAGCATAAGCTTTCGTGGGTGAATGCCCACTTCGTCGGATGCATGGTTATTAAAGAGAATTCTTTAAGGAGCACTGGTTACTGAAGTGCAAAATGATTGTAATATTTCATGTGCTGGTGACTGGCTTGACATACTGCACTTCTCTTCCCACACAGCTGTATAATAAAAGAGCTGCCAGCATGCTGACCTTCACTCTTCAAGGTTAATGGATTGTAATCTCTAAATTAGTTTTTGCTTTACGCCTTGGGTTATGAGCTCCAAAGCTGGCTTTTGTGGGCTCTCCTTCCACTTTGTTTCAGAAATCAGACAAAAAACACCTCTCATTGTAACACGGGAAGAAGCACTGCAGAAATAAATGGAATTGACATTGGGTTTTAGAAACCCTTCGTCTACAGAGCGCACACGGTTGTTTCTGTCAGCGTGGTCAAGACTCTGCTAGAACTGCTGTGATGTCACTGCCTAGCAGAGCTGCCAAATGCCCATATGGCTACAATCTACAAAGCACTATAGTGACCTCCCTTTTCCAGCACAGAAAGATCTAGAGCAGGGGTCGGCAACGTTTGGCACGTCGCTCGCCAGGGTAAGCACCCTAGCGGGCCGGGCCAGTTTATTTACCTGCTGACGTGGCAGGTTCCACCGATCGCGGCCCCCCTCGCTGCAGTTCGCCGTCCCGGGCCAATGGGGGCAGCAGGAAACCACGGCCAGCACATCCCTTGCCCACAGCACTTCCCGCCACCCCCATTGGCCCAGTACGGCAAACCGCGGCGAATGGGGGCCGCAATCGGCCAAACCTGCCGCGTCAGCAGGTAAATAAACTGGCCTGGTCCGCTAGGGTGCTTACCCTGGTGAGCCGCGTGCCAAATGTTGCCGACCCCTGATCTAGAGCAAAGGGACTGAATGGAGAGTCGTTTTATTGATTAATAAGGTACACGTAATTATTGTAAATGCTGGAAAAACTTAACAGTAGGATAATTTTATAATATGTGGCCTTCATTATCATTATAGAGCAGCCTGTGGCTAAGAGCTGATTATCCAAAAGTCACTGCCCTGATGTTTTTCATCCTGTTACAGTGTAATGAGAGAGAACTAGGGCTAATACTGAGTTTGATCTTGGGAGGGGATGTGCACTCTCACATCCAGCTGAAGACAGCGTGAGCTGAGAGTGTTCAGCACTACCTTGCAGCATCAGCAGAAGGTTTTCCTATTTTTTAATGGTGTGTTACTTAAGCCCAGATTTCTAAAGGTAACCCAGGCATTGCTCCTCTCAGCATTTCAAGGCATAAGTGATTTAGGTGGCTAAATCCACTTTCAAAAGTGACTTAGGGTTTGTGTACGCTGCAAACTAATGAGCAGCAAGACAGATGTGAATCTGTAATGTTTAATGATGTGTATTTTGTATTGAGGGCTTTTCATCAACAGATCTCAATGCACTCCAGTCTTCAACATATTTAGCGTCACAATATCCCTGTGATGTAGGGAAATGTTGTGATCCCCTTTTACAGATGGGGAACTGAGGAGAAGAGAGGCTCAACATAAGTCAATGTCGGAGTAGGGAATTGAACCTGTCTCTCCAATGTCCAAAACCAGCACTCTAGCTACTGGACACAGTCTGCTATGTACTAATTCACTATGTGGATAATGCTACAGTGCAATAAAAGTTCTGGAGTGCAGCTTGTCCACATGGCACGTTAGTGGCAACAACTGATGCACTGTAGATTCCCACCATGGCTTGCTGTGGAAGATTTGTTATGTAGACAAGCTCTTAGGCACATAAGAGGGAGAGCTGAAATAAAGGATTTTTCAGTTTGTTTGCTGACAAAGAATATGAAAAACATTAGTTTCAGGTCACACAAAATGTTTAGTGCAACCTCAAATTATTTTTTGTCAGATTTTTCATTGTCTCATTTTCCATTTTTTCTTACCATTTTGGTTTTTTTTTTCATAAATCTAGCTAAATTTTGACATGAAAAGTCAAAGCATTTCATTTACAAAATGTCAACAAAACATTCTGATGTTTTAAAAAGTTTTTCATTTTTCCCCAGCCAACACAATTCACCAAGTTAAATCCAAATTCGTAAATAGTTTCAGCTAACACAAAAATTCATTTTTTGGAAAATAAACTATTAATCTGAAAAATTTTGCCCAGTTTTATTTAGGAGCCTAAGATTAACTGAAAATTAATAAGACTTAGGAGATTTAAGTGTCTAAGTCGCTTTTGAAAATGAGACTTAGGTACTGCTGACCAAAGAAATGCCTAAATGCTTTTAAAAATCTGGGAGGTAGTTCTGTACTAGTTAATTCTTATTTCCCCCTAAAACTATGGTAGAAATTCATGGCTGGTAGATGACAGGGCTTTAATGATGAATTACAGCTCTCCAACTGTAGGATATACAAGTGCTTTGAAGCTATGGGATACATTAGAGTATCTACAGTGAGAAAAGTGTAACCAACCTTAGCTCTAATTTCTATTATAAACACAGCTGTGAATGCCTCTTATCTGATACAATTGTTTTTTGCAAGGCAGAACCACAGTGCTTAGTATGCTGTCACTGCAAAGGGGGTGGTAGATCAGATAAGAACCCAAGCAAGACTAATACATTTGCAGTATTATAAATTAATTAATTTAATTTTGTATAAAAGAGATTTTATCATGCTATTTTGTTAGCAAAGAAAGCCATTATGAACAGCATGGTTGCTTAGAAATGTAGGGCCTGATTCTCCTTTCACATCAGTGAAAATCAGGAGTAATTCTCCATTAAAGCCAATGTAAAGCTGATATAATAGAGAGGAGAAACAGTTCATTAAGAAGGAATAGAAACATAGATAATAAGAAGTTACCAGTATGTTGAACTGATGTTGTGCGTTGCAAATATGCAAAACAATCATGGATTGTACTTCGCAACTGAGTCAGAAAGTTTGGGAAACACATTTAAGAACAAATTGTGGCCTCAAATCACATCTCCTGATGAAGTCAACAGGAGTTATTGTTAAGTAATAAAGGGCAGAATGGCACAAAGAATGGAATGCTACAGGTATGTGTAAAATCCACAGTAACTCTAGTACCTGCTCATCACTTTACTAACAGGTAACTCTTTAGATATGGTGGGTTAGATTCTTTGATAGACAAAATAATGGACCAAATTCTTTGTTACTGTAAATTAACACAGCTCTATTGAAGTCACTGAGCAGAACTAGAGACTTAAAGTCAATGGAGCTAAGCCAATATACACCCACAGAGAATTAATCTTTAATATAGCACCTATTGGAACGCATCATACATTTTCCTATCCTTTACAAAAAAAATCCTATGCGTTTTCTTCTTGTGGTCTAGCCAACTATCTACCCAGGTTCTTATATTGGTGGCCATCAACATAAGGATCAAAATGCAACTTTATTTTAGTTTTGCTTTTTAAAGATTTGGAGGTTCTCAGCAATTGTCGTGTTTTATTTCTTCTCTTTCTGATTATGGAAAGCAGTATTCAGATCTCTATTTAGATACATATGCGTATTACCTTAAAGTTCCCTCTGTTCAATTTCATTTGTTACTGTTAGGATTTTTTTTTAAATTTTAGGATTAAAAATAAGAGCAGATGGCCATGCTTTCCCATCGTTTTTCTGATTTCTTTGCCTTCTTTATCGATTTTATCTTACAGTTATTTTTTCTGCTTACATTTCACTTCTCTTCCATAGTATCACTATTATATACAGTATACTGTAATTGTAGGTCTGATTAATCAAAATCATTGACTTAGCTCCACAAGATTCTCATGTTATTTTCCAGAAAAAAGGCGCCTAACTTTCAGTGCTATCTGCACTATGTAAGTGGGGTTTGCCATAGGACATATGACTGGCTTTGAATATATTTAACCACATGAGCCATCGAAAGTCAACCAGTGGTCTGTGTGCTTATTAATTATTAAAATAATTTGATTCTAGAGCAACTTTCTCTCTTACAATGTATTGTTTCATTTCCCCTGAAATGAGAAGTACAAGCTTTTGGATATTCAATACATACTATTCTCCTTTCTTTCTTTGTTGAAATTCCTTTTCTTACAGACACTGTTCACAGAATCACAGCAGATGTACTTAGGACTCCTACACTGCCAGTAAATTACTGGAACTGTTATTTGTCTGTCTACAGCAGGGGAAGGACATCAATGCCACACCAAAGGTTATGCTGGGGGCAATGTCCCTGTCTATTCTAATTCTAATCTTTCTTCCTCTTAAGGTTCCAGGTTAACATTTTCAAAAGCACCCAAGAGACTTAGGAGCCTAAACCCCATTTATTTTCAATGAGAAGGCCATGCTTTTCAAAAGTGATGGGTGATTTTGGATTGCCTCAGTTTGTGGTGCCCAGCTTCAGACACCTCTAAAAGCACCCACCTGGGGGGGAAAAACAGCCCCTTTAAGGCATCTTGATGCATCCAGGTTGGGCAACCAAGTTATGAGGGGCCCAAAATCACTCGGCAATTTTGAAAATCTAGACCTGGGTCCCAAATGCCTAGGTGACTTTTGAAAATGGGACTTGGGAGTTTTAGGAAGAGATGCCTTCAGTCCTGATCTCCTTAGACAAAACTCCTACTTAATATAATAGAAGTGTTCTCGGAGTAATAAGCCTGAGTGTGGAACCCTAAAATGAAGGCCTAAAAGCATAAATGGTCCATTTATGATGCTGAAATTGTAAAAAAGACAAAAAGCTTTGGGATTAAAGAGAATGAATGCAGCACTGCTACATTTCCATCAGAATAAATCAAGCTAGTAAAACTACCATTTCTTTTGCCATTCTACACAATGTATATGGGTTAAAAAGACAAGATTTTCATTATCTAAATTAAAATTATACTCTATTTATTGCATATCAGAGAGCTAGTGTGCTGTTATATGCAATAGTCTTGTTATGGAATATTAGGTTTTGTATTCACACAGTTTCATACTGTGTTATTAATTATATGTGTATAAACTCTGACAAGAAATATATATTGCAGAAAATGTTTGTTTTAGTGGTTTTTGTTTGTTTGTTTTTGGGGGAGGAGGGTATTTTTATTTCTATTACCACTACTACTACTGTGGATGCACATAGAGTTTATTCTGTTAAACAATGTTTTAAAGTTGATTCTCTCAGGTTTCTCATTCAAAAATGTTTTGTGATGATTATTCTGAATTTCAAAGTCATCAGCTCCTGATTTCAAGTGGATTTCAAGACCGGGCAGACTATCTTACATTTTAAATGCCTTACCAAAGTACGGGTGATATTCAGACTTATGTAGTGGTGATCCTTAACAGATTTCAAATACCTTAAATACACACAAATTTCTGAACTTACATGAGCAAATCCTGTTTTTGGTACTTTGTCCTCTAGCTGAGCTCCCATGGATTGATAAGGAATCTAAGGCCAGCAAGGTTTACCCTGAAGTTTAAAATGTATCTAATTACATGATTACTGTATTACTCTACCCTACTTTAGTTCAGAAACAGAAGTATTTTAAGTGTCATAGGTACAGCTGGTCAAACCTCAGAATTTCCATTCCACATGAAATTCTGACATTTTGACATTTGTTTTCATTACCAAGTGTAACAAAACCAATTTTTTTTTCGAAATTTCCTAGAACAGCAAATTTAAAAAAAAAATTAGTTCAGGTCAATCAAAATGTTTTGTAAAATAAAATTCAGAATTGGAACATTATAATTTATAATGTGAAATAAAATAACGAATTAAATCCTGAGGCGTTCCTATTCTGATTACTACTAATTTCTTTAATGATTATCACAGCAAACAATCTGCTTCTCCATAGCCCCTCTTGTTCCTATCACATGTCAAAGTTGACTGACTGTTGGTTGGAAGTAGTTGGGGAGCATGGTGAATGGGAGCAGGAAATAAGAGAGAGAACATGGATGTGGAATGGATAGAGAAAAGAGAGACAACAGCAATGAAGAGAGGAACAGAAGGAGGGCAGAGGGACAAATTACCATAAGGAGAGAGAAAGGAAAGTGGAAAAGTGAGAAAAAACATTTTCTCCCTCACTTTACAGAATTGTTCCTGTAATAAGAACTGCCTCTGCAGAGCTGACACAAGGGAAAAATTACTTGGTCTATTCATTCATTCTATAAGAAATCATTGTTCCAACTCACAGGGAAGTTTTTCAATATGGTTCTTAGGGATATGTAGCCACTTGAATCCCATTAATAGTAAAACTGCTCATAAGTGACTCTTACCCTCATGGCAATGGAAGTCATATTAGTCAGGCTGCTGCTGAGACTCCAAATATTGTGAGCCTCTCAACAGAATGTTAATGCTCTTTTGGCCCAGAACCTTGCATAGTATTACAGCTGGGCAGGGTGAGGGAGAAATGTGCACCTTCCCCCCAAGGATCTCACCGTACTTTAATAGATAGGAAGTTAGCCTCAACTTCTCTATGAGGTAATTATTACTATTCCCATTTAACATGTGGTGTTAACCCAGGCACAGTGAGATTAAATGATTAACCCAAAGATGCATCAACTGTCAGCAGAACCAGGAATAGACCTGAGAACATCAAATCTCCAAAATGTCAACACGTGCAAACCCTGATGCAGGAGCAGAAGCAGGTAAACATCCTGTATGTGGACCAGCCATTAAAAGGAGTCATAGCACACTTAGCATTTCTATAAAGTGTGATAAAATGCATACATTAAATATAGAGAGTGCTATATAAAGAGTCCTACAAAAAGTGGAAACTAGGTAAAATTACAAAGGATGAAGATAAAGAAATAGCACAAGTATGTAGGAACAAAATTAGAAAGGCCAAGGCACAAGATGAGATTAAATTAGTTAGAGACATAAAGGGTAACAAGAAAACATTCTACAAATATATTAGAAGCAAGAGGAAGACCAAGGACAGGGTAGGCCCATTACTCAATGGGGAAGGGGGACAATAACAGAAAATCTGGAAATGGCAGAAGTGCTAAATGACTTTTTTGTTTCAGTTTTCGCCAACAAGGTAGTGACTGGGCATCTAATATAGTGAATGCCAGTGAAAATGGGGTAGGATCAGATGCTAAAATAGGGAAAGAATTAAAAATTACTTAATCAAGTTAGATGTCTTCAAGTCACCAGGGCCTGATGAAATACATCCTAGAATACCCAAGGAGATGACTGAGGAGATATCTGAGCCATTAGCTATTATCTTCAAAAAGTCATGGAAGACGGGAGAGATTCCAGAGGACTAGAAAAGGGCAAATATGGACAACCTGGGGAATTACAGACCAGTCAGCTTAACTTCAGTACCCGAAAAGATAATGGAGCAAATAAGTAAGAAATCAAATTGCAAACACCTAGAAAATAATAATGAGACAAGTAACAGTCAGCATGGATCTGTCAAGAACAAAACATGTCAAACCAATGTAATAGCTTTCTTTGACAGGGCAACAAGCCTTGTGGATGGGGGAAAGCGGTAGATGTGGTAAGCCTTATTGAAGTCAGGATATTTGATCCTGGCTCACATGCCCTACTCATAAACAAACTAGGGAAATATAACCTAGATGGAGCTACTATAAAGTGGGTGCATAATTGGTTGGAAACCCATTCCCAGGTGTAGTTATCAATGGTTCACAGTCATGCTGGAAAGGCATAACAAGTGGGGTCCCACAGGGATCAGTTCTGGGTCTGGTTCTGTCCAATATTTTCATCAATGATTTAGATAACCGCACAGAGAATACATTTATAAAGTTAGTGAACAATACCAAGGATAGGATTAAAGTTCAAAATGATCTGAACAAACTGGAGAAATGGTCTGAAGTAAATAGGATGAAATACAATAAGGACAAATGCAAAGTATTCCACTTAGGAAAGAACAATCAGTTGCACACATACAAAATAGGAAATGACTGCCTAAGAAGGAGTCCTGTGGAAAGGGATCTGAGGGTCACAAGCTAAATATGAGTCAAGAGTGTAACACTGTTGCAAAAAAAAAAAAAATGNGAAAGAACAATCAGTTGCACACATACAAAATGGGAAATGACTGCCTAAGAAGGAGTCCTGTGGAAAGGGATCTGAGGGTCACAAGCTAAATATGAGTCAAGAGTGTAACACTGTTGCAAAAAAAAAAAAAAATGCGAACATCATTCTGGGATGTATTAGCAGGAATGTTGTAAGCAAGACATGAGAAGTAATTCTTCCGCTCTACTCTGCGCTGATTAGGCCTCAGCTGGAGTATTGTGTCCAGTTCTGGGTGCCATATTTCAGGAAAGATGAGGACAAATTGGAGAAAGTCCAGAGAAGAGCAACAAAAATGATTAAAGGTCTAGAAAACGTGACCTATGAGAGAAAATTGAAAAAACTGAGTTTGTTTAGTCTGGAGAAGAGAAGACTGAGAGGGGACATGACAACAGCTTTCAAGTACATAAAAGGTTGTTACAAGGAGGAGGGAGGTAAATTGTTCTCATTAATCTCTGAGTACAGGACAAGAAGCAATGGGCTTAAATTACAGCAAGGGTAGTTTAGGTTGGACATTAGCAAAAACTTCCTGCTTGTCAGGATGGTTAAGCACTGTAATAAATTGCCTATAGAAGTTGTGAAATCTCCGTCATTGAAGATTTTTAAGAGCCAGTTAAACAAGCACCTGTCAGGGATGGTCTAGATCAGTGGTTCCCAAACTGGGGTTCAGGAACCCCTGGGGGTTCACAAAATGTTACAGGGGATTCTCGGGGGGAAAATTCCCTAATGGCGGACAGAGCTGTCCCTAGGAACCCTGGGCAGCATGGGGCCAGCAACTCGTAGCCCCTGGACTCCCAAGAGCTAAACAGACCAAAGCAAGCATATCTATCACACTGAGGAGATTTAAACTTCAAGACTCCTTATAAGAAATGGAAAGGGAGGTGGATATTTTTTGCTGTTTTTAAAATTAAATAGGCAGCTAGTATTGTTTTTAAAATTATTATGAAGAACAAGTTTAAGCTTTGTTGTAACATGCGTTGTTTGCCTGGACTGCTCAAGATCTGAATGCTTGTGTAGGAGGAACTCTTTGAGTTGGCTTCTTAAATACCCTCATGCTGTTTCACATCTGATACTCCTTGATGAAACATAGGAGCCTTGTCTTATAACAGGCTTATTCAAAATGATACAAGCTATGAAAATGAGATCTCGGAAGAGTGTTGCCGTTTTCATAATGTAATAAAAATATTGTAATGATTAATAATAAATAGTGTGCAATAAGCATGTCATAAAAACAAATTTTATATTTCCAAGCTCATTGCTTTTATAATTTTTACTCAGGTAAAGGAGAAAATCCCTGGAAATATTAATTTTTAGGAGGGGGTTCACGAGACTTGACATTTTAGTGAAAGGGGTTCACAGGTTGTTAAAGTTTGGGAACCACTGGCTTAGATAATACTTAGTCCTACCATGAGCGCAGGGGACTGGACTAGATGACCTCTCAAGGTCCCTTCCAGTCCTATGATTCTCTATATATTTAACACAGTACCAGAGTGTAAAAGATCTTTTAATGAAAAACAAATCAAATCAAGAAGTCCTTTATAACTAAAAGCGCTATAAACCTTTTGGGATAGGAACTGTGATGTCTTGTGTGTGCAGTTCCTAGCAACACAACCCCAAACCTAAAACCTAGATGCCCTAAAGAGTGCTGATCCCTCTACCCTCTTCCCTCCACGTTGCACTTGTGTCCTGGAATGAATATCAATACTTTTGACTCAACAGAAATCTTAGAGAGAAAAGACCAAATGCTAGGCCCGAGGAAATACCCAGCCTTTAGCAAGCAACATCTGATGACAGAGTTACTCTGTGTTACGCTGATCTGATTCAGTGCTATCACCACATGCACGGTGACTGTGTGGCAATTGTAATAACTATAATTCAGCCACCGATTCACAGTAAATAGGCAGTTAAATGCACTTTTGCCTCTGGTTAGATGTTTGTGGTGAAGAAAGCTCTCAGTGCACTGGCTGAGGCTATGCAGGAGCACTGACCCAAATGCACTTACTGAATTACTTCTGAAAAATTACAGTCTTTCCCTTCCCCCCCAATTCACACACAATCTCTTTCTCTAACACACACAGCTTTGTTTGAAGCCAGATGCTTTTAAAATTTCTCCTATGCACGCTCTTTGAAAAGTGTGGGGGTTTTTAAATAGACAATTGAGTTGTATTTTGACACCTGAAGATCTGTGTTTAAGGCCTAGATCCATAACGGCATGGGATCTTCCACATGTGATATAGTCGCAAATTAAGGGGCGATCCTCTCCCCTACTCCGCAGGGTTATGGAGGGACCTACTCACAGTGGAGCTGACATAGCTCTACCAAGAAGGGTCAGGGAGAATTTGTGGAGCCAGAGCAGGTGTGTGCATACCCTGTGCGTGAATCTTGGCACAGTGCCACACAGCGAGGACTTGGATGGGTGAGTGGGTTGGTGGATTTACAGCTACATGCATCCACTGGATTTTGTCCCCCATGCCTGGATGATGCCGCTGGCACAAAGGCTACGCCAAACCCTGCAGCTGAAATAGTGGGGATTAGAGTTGGCTGGAAACTTAAATTCCCATTTGGCAGGAAATTCTGAAATTAAAAAAATTAAAAAAAAAATGTTCCAAAACAAAGAAAAATGAAACTGTGATATTTCCTGCAGAATGGGAATTCCAAAATTTCATCCTGAAAAAGCAATTTTGATCTCTCTGAAATGCTTCCAAGCATCTCTGGACTGCTTGGAGCCCAGCAGCCCCCAGGCGCCAGACACTGCACCACCCAGACAATCCCAGAGCCAGGGACCCTGGGCTGCCGAGGAGCCAAGAATTGGGAAGCCAGGGTTCCCAGGCACTCAGCTCTCAGCCCACCAAGAAGACTGCCAAGAGCTGGCAGGAAACTGGGCAAGCAGGGTTTTGTGGCAAGCAGGGTTTTGTAGCAAACCTGTTTGGTTTCCATCAGAATTTCCTAGAAATTGACACATTCCCGTGGAATGTTTTGAATTTGACAAATTATCATTTTCCAATGGCAAAAATGTTCTGTCGGAAAATTTGCAACTCGCTCTAGTGGCCTTTCCGTAGCCTGCTTCTGTGGCCTGAGGCTGTGGGGTGGACTCCTTTCACTCCAGCCCCAAGGAGATCTCCAGGACACAACCTGGTTGTGCCCGAGAGAGAACTTGGGGTCAGGGCCGGCTCCAGGCACCAGCCCTCCAAGCATGTGCTTAGGGCGGCACCTGGAAGGGGGCGGCGCTCACCTGGGCAGAGCGGGGCTGCGGCCGGGCTCTCCGCCCTCCCCCAGCGCTCCGGCCGGCCGGGGAAAGTGGGGCCGCCCTCCCCCAGCTCTCCGGCCGGCTGGGGAGAGCGGGGCCGCGGCCAGGCTCTCCACCCTCCTCCCGGCGCTCCGGCCGGTCGGGGAGAGCGGGGCCGCCCTCCCCCGGCGCTCTGGCTGGCTGGGGAGAGCAGGTCCACAGCCGGGCTCACCGCCCTCCCCCTGGCACTCCGGCCGGCTGGGAAGAGCAGGGCCGCGGCCAGGCTCGGCGCCCTCCCCTGCCGTGCTCCCCGCCAGGGGGCGACGGGAGGCTTTTTTGCCTGGGGCGGCAAAAAAGCCAGAGCCGGCCCTGCTTGGGGTTATATAAGGGACCTGGGGCTGTTGGTGCTCAGGACAATAATCAGCCCTCTGTTAGGCAGAGAAAAGAGGAGAGACTGTGTGAGATGAAAGAGAAAATGAGGAGATGCCACCCCCCCGCCCCCTCCCAAATCCAAAAGCTAGCCCTGATCGCAGGCTGAGAACAATTTTTACACCTGGCTTTGAAAACATCATGATGTCCTAAAACTTTCCTTATGCAGAAGAATAGCTGGCTAGTGTGACTACAAAACTGTAATTTACTTTTGGGGCTCTACAGTCATCTTCAGCCCTGTGATTTATAAACCCTACCACAGTTCAGAGAGTGAACACGGCCTCCTAGTCAGACTAGCACCACCTGCCATTATTTATCCGAAGCACTGTTCATTGCTGGTTTTATAAGCCTTAAGTTTCTTAAACCAATGCGGTTTAAATGTAAACCATTCATGATTCAACTGCCTGAAAAGAGGCATTGAAGAAAGTGTGTAACAGAGAAGGTCAGGGTGGACTGGCCCAACCTCAGCCCAAATCTTGAAGCAAATCCAGCACTTTTCTTTGCTTAAAAATAGTTTGCTTAAATAACCTCCCACCAGCTGACAGGAAATGCTGTGCCTTTTCTAAAATCTGTCAGAGGTGTGACTTGATAGCAACTCTGGAAGCCTTCGCAGAGCTTACCTGTATCAAATTCCAAATGGGTTGGTTTGCCTAAGGTCAGTGTGGGGTGTATCAGATCTGGACAATCTCTGGGGTATGAGGAAGTGGAATTAGGCAATAGAGCAGAGACCAGCATAAAGAACAATGGAACTAATATATCCTCCCCACTCTGCTAGTGGAAAGTCATCAAATACAGGAGCCCCATCCAAGGGTCCAAGATAGGAAATTGGGAGACAAGTGAAAGAAACAATGGGTTTGGGGAAAGCAGCTGTCTGAGTGGGGAGAGGGAAGGATGGACAAAGCAGATATCACAGAAAGAGGTAATTAGATTAGAGTCTAACTGATCGCTATATGTGGGGTGGGGAAGGAATCTTCCCCAAGTCAGATTGGCAGTGACCTGGAGGGTGGGGGGAGCATTCGCCTTCCTCTGAAGCTTGTGGGTGTGGTCACATGCCAGGATTATCTGGATATATTTCAATCATTTCCCTGCCATTACAGGGATCTCGGGCACTGGTGCACCCAGGGCCGGTGCAAGGATGTTTCGCACCATAGGCGAAACTTCCACCTTGCGCCCTCCCCCCTCCTCGAGCCCTACGGCAGCTCCCCGGCCGCAGCTCCCCACCCAGGGCCAGCTCTGGCTTTTTGACCGCCCCAAGCAAACAAAAAAACAACAACAACAAAAAAATCCTGCAGCGTGGCTGGAGCGCGGGTGCAGGGGGACCGGCTAGTGCGGGGGAGGGAGCGGGCGGAGGAGAGAGAGAAGGGGGAGGCCAGGGCTACAGCGGGGCGCTGCCACGTGGCCTCTGGCGCCGCACCATGCCGCTTGCCGCCTGCCGGGAAGGCTCTGCTCTGGGCAGCGGGGAGCGAAGGATGCGGGCTGCCCTGCCAGGCTTGCTGCAGGGCGCTCCCGTCCTCCACGGTGCCGCCCCCTACAGGGCGGCCGGAGCGGAACAAAATAAATAAATAAATAAATAATAGCAGCTGTGCCACCCTAGGATTGGGCGGAATGCCACCTCCTTCAATCTGCCGCCCCAAGCACCAGCTTTCTCAGCTGGTGTCTGGAGCTGGCCCTGTCCCCACCCTTCCCTCCGCCCTGAGGCGCCTCCCTCCATGGCAGCTCCCCCCCACCCGGGGAGCCGTGCGACAGCTCCCCACCTCAGCCCACCTCTGCTCCACCTCCTCCACTGAGAACGCCGTCAAAGCAGAGTGGGGTGCTCAGGGGAGGAGGCGGAGCAGACGTGAGCTGGGGTGGGGAGTTACCCTGCGTGCTGCCCCCGCCCCCCTTACTTGCTGTAGGTGGCCCTCCCCCTGCCCCAGCTCCCTCTGCCTAAATGACGACGACGACCAGGGCGGCCAAAGATCCGGCTGCCACGGTCGCCGCCAAAGAAAATGCCGCCCCCCCAAATGCTAGTGTCCTAGGCGACCGCCTAGGTCGCCTAATAGGTTGCACCGGCCCTGGGTGCACCTCAGACCCTCTTATTCTCTGCCTGTGTCACGTAATAGTCTAGTCTCCTGTGGGCTGTAATACTTTGGTCTAGTTCTGGTTGTTGGGTTTAGCATGCAGATGTTGGGTGCTATCGGTGGCTCTACAGGAGGGCAGACTAGATGATCTGAGGGTCCCTTCTGGCCTTAAACTTTATGACTCTAAGTTGTTTTTTGAGCTGTTAATTCTTTCTGAGCTCATGCATTACTAATTACAAATCACGTCCAGTGCTGGCACTGAGTGTTACACATATTTGTCTCTGGGATTAAAAGCTACTGTCTATTTCCCGCAGCATGTCAGAGAGAAGTAAAGTGGTAAATTGTATAGCAACAGGAAGCAATAGATAAAGGTCTGTCAGGATTTGCATTGCAAACTACGGAGGGCCTTGGCTGCTAAATCCAAATTCAGATTTTGAAACATTTAAAGACTTGCGGGTGTTTGGGGTGGGGGGCAGGGGAAAGAGGAGGAAGTTGGTTTGGGGCTCAATCCTGTTATAAAAGCCAGTTTTCTGGAGCTTTATATTGTCCTTTGGGGTGGGGTCTAGGGGGGAGAAAGGAGACTACTGCATATTTACCCTGAAGGAATAAGTCCTGCAGAAATGAATAGCGATGAAGCCAATAAGATTCTGTAGAAAGTACTTTGAAAACCTGCATGCTTTAATAGATAATGATTTTTGAACCATCCTATACAATTTGACAGCAGGAATAAAACTATTAAATTCTATTATATGTTCCCCACAAAACCAATTACAAAGTTATGATTTTCTATTAAATTCTCTAGGGTTTCCCCATAAGGTATAACTTTCTAAAACTCAAGAGTAACAGTCTTTCTCCAGTTTAGATAGAAATCAGTTTGGATAATTTCAACTTCCTTTCCTTTTTGTGTTCAACATTAGAAGAGTTCTGTGGGCATTAACACATACTTTGCCTGCAGACTTTTAGCTACTGCATAATGCAAACTTGATCCCAATCACACCAAAGTCAAATGACAAAAACTCCATTCAGTTCAATGATGCAAGAGTGAGATCCTGACATCTTCACTCTGCAATCAGTTTCATGTATTTACCTTTATACTCAAGTAGGCCCATTGACTTCACGTATCGAGTTATTCACATGTGTAAAAGCCTCTGAAAATATATCCTAATGTTTCACTTTTACAACAGTTTTTTAAAATTTCAAACAATGTTCAGATTTTTTTTTTTAAGCTTGCAAAAGCCAAAAATCCGTGTCTTTTTGGGTCATAACCAGCTGGCTTGTCCTCAATTTTTATGTCTTGGAGTTCTAATGCAATTGCTTAAGTCAATTTCATGGAACACTCTCATGGCATAAACTTTAAATGTTCCAGCAGAATTTAAGAAATTCAAGGTTAGTTATGGGCATTCATTCCAGGGAGCCAGATCCTCAGCTGCTCTATATTGGTATAGATCCACTGAAGTCAATGGAGGTACTTAGTTTACATCAGCTGAGACTCTAGCCAAGTCTTTGTATTTATAATTATTTGAAAACCATTTAAAAAATTTTAAAAGCCCATTTTGCTTGGTGATCACTCTGTAGATTATGATTACAAGTTACACACAAAAGTACTGCCAGTGTTGAATTCTGATGATTGAGAGTTAGGAGAGCTGAAGACTGACTTCTGACTTGATCACTGCACAGAAAATACATAGAGGACCAAACAGTATTCAGGCACAATTTCCATTGAAATCTCTGGATTCATCAGTTAGAGAGTTAGTGGCACTAACCTATTACACCAAATCCAATTTTGGCCCACAGTATCATTGAAAGGAGAACATATTTTGTAAAATATTTTAGCGTGAAGATGCTAAAGGCCTGATCCAGTTGGGAATCTTTCCACTACCTTGCACTGAAATTGGATCTTGTCCTTAAGCTTCAGCAAAGGGTAATTTATTTTTATACTGAAAGTAAAAAGAGTTCATTAGAAATACTGAACAGGCTACCTCAAACTTTGGCTGCAATTGAAGCTAATATTGCCATAGCTATTCTATTATCAAGTTTCATTTTGGGACCGTTAGTATCTCTGTCATTATGAATTGCACTGGAATGAAACTTGGTATTAAGGAAATTGTCAGCACAGATGTGAATTACTATTATTAACAAAAATAGTAAATCCATTAAGCTACATTTTACTCATAGGCAGCAACATCATCATTTGGAACAGGGCTCGCTCATTTATTTTGCCAAACTCTCAATTTAAAAAGTTTAATGGGAACAAAAGAAAAATAGAAATGCAGCATTGCAGGCATTCAGCCTTTTAAGTAATTTCAAGGCAAAAAAAAAAAAAAAAGATTGAAACACCAGAAATATTTAATGGTGAATAATTAGCTAATGTGCATGGTAACAGCAGTATTTTTCATAACAATTTTGCTGCAGTATTATTTCATTATTCACGGACAGTGCAGGTCACACTTAAGAAAATTCAGACTTCATGGACTCAGCGTATGGAGACAATGTTCTACTTGGTGATGGACAATGCTAAAAGTGTCACAGGTTTTACTGACTATAAGCAATCAATATTTAGGTGCTTGTCTGAAAATCTATTGAATTCAGTAGCACAGCACATGAATCAATTTTTGTATCCAAACCTCTTCAGGTGCAAAAGTTCAGCTGAAGGTTTCACAAGCAATCCACTTGATTGCAAGATTCCTAATGCTTCCTCCATCATAATTGGCTGTAAATATCACAACAGAATCTGGCAATCCATTTCTGCATGTATAGCATCCCATCAGAGGAGGGAGTGAAAGCTGTTAACGGTGCAAAAGGACAAACAAGCTGAGACTAAAGACCTATGAGCAGCACTAAATTACCTGATGTTAAACATTTTTATAAATGTTTTGGGAAGAAAGAATCAGAATGAATTTAACTGTTTCTGAAGGATTCTTAACTTGGTCCGAGAGGGTTCTAGCACTTTTGAATGTACTTTCTTCTTGGTTCTTTCATTTTTCTCTTCCCTTATCCCTTAAGGAAGTAAGTGCCATTCACTCTCTCAGAGCACCAGTATGGCTCCTATCCGCCTAACCATCTTCACTAAGGGTGAAATTCCCCCCCCCCCCCCCCGAGCAGAAGAAACTATATTCTATTTAATTCCCTCAGACAAGGATTATAATATCAACATATTCAGATCTTTTGTTATGCATAAACATGGGGAAAACCCTTTGGTAAGAAGTCTGACCACTGTTATAATATATTTTGTATTAATTCTCTCTTTATAAATTCTCAGGTTCCAGACTTTTCCCCTTATATTCACTCATCTCATCCAGTCTGTCTTTGAATCTGTCTGCTCAGTCCTTCTATTTGCTCCCACATTCTTCATATCCAAGCCATTCTCTCCCATTCTGTGTCATTTTTCTGCCAGTTCAAACACCTTCTCAGTTAACCACTTTGTGGCCCAACACTGACTTTTTGGAATGGGTAGTTTGTCAGTTTTAAGCATAATAGTTTTCACTTTATTCCAAAGTTTGTTTGGGGTTGTTATCCTCTTTTACCTTTGTGAATGCCTCAAACACATTGTTTTATCTTTTTAAGTTCTAATTTCATGTTTGAAGCCAAGAGCTGATGGTCTGACCCACTGTCTGCACTCAGGAAAGTCTTTGTCCATTGGACACTCAATCTCCCGCCTTTCTGTATCATTGCATAGTTTATCTGGTTCTTTGCCATATCATCAGGTGACTTCCAAGTGTTAAAATTTCTAGGATGTTGGGTGAAGATGGTTTTTATAATGACCAGATGATTAAAGCATCAGAATTCAACTAAACAACTCACTTTGTGAACCCAGACCATTGTTTCCCTTTATTTCTTTATGAGAGTTTACAGCTCTAACTTTTGCATTCACATACCCTATTACAAGAATAATATCTGTTCATGGTGTTTTAGTGAGTGTCTTTTTAAGTCGTTCTTAGAACTCATCGATCATGTCATTGTCAGCTGCCATTGGAAGGGCATAAACCTGTCTGATCAACATATTGACTGACTTTGCTCAAAGGCAAAAATTGTAATGATTCTGTTGCTGATTGGATTATATCCAATACACATTTTGATGTCTCTTTGAAGAAGATAAATGCAACCCTATTTTCTCAGATCCTGAACAGTACACTGCAGATCCGTCCATCATCGCATCATCCCTTCCCTTCCAATGCAACTCTGAGATTTCACATATTTCTATCTTAACATCTTTCGAGTTCTTTGGTCACAGTGGTGAGCTTCCCTTCATGAATACTGCTCACAGTCCCTGTTCCTGTTCTGATGCTTCACTTAGGAAGGTTCATGTCATTCTTTTCCTCAAGGATTTGGTACAGCACCATCATAACCACAGCCTATACTCTTCATGATCATTGAAGAATACAAACAAAAATTACTTGGGCTTAATTCTTTAAAAGAAAATTACAAGTTGTTATACCAGGGGAAATCTGTTTTTGATAAAGAACACTTGAGAGATGAAGAAGCTTCTCAGCAGAATTAATGTAGATATACCGCCCTGCTCTCATAAAACTCTGTGGGATTTGCAGTAGCTTAAAGAGCTTTCTGTTTTATTATTAAAATTTAGGTGAAATTATGCAAAACTGGGTTGAGAAATCTGGCTCATGTTTTTTACATGAATATATGGAATGAATCTTATCAAACCCTCACTTATAAAGCCTTCTGTAAGTGTTGGAGATACACAATGATGTTGTTTGCAAAGAAGAGTGAATAATTTCATCTACTTCTCTGCCGTGCTGTGTTTTACTCTGCTGGCAATATTCATAATGGAAGCACTTGAGTTCTAAAACAACTGGTTATAATTGCCTTTGGAACACACCAAAGCACATCTAAGAACAGCAGGACAATTCAGGAAGCCCACAGATTAAGCTGGTTATTACTGTACAATGCCCCAGCAGTGTCTTCAGTAGGGTGCACTGCTGGTGCCCACTGCAGGGTTTTAGTTCACTTGGAAAACGAAAATCAGAGTGGTAACTACTAGGGTTACAGCAAGACAGCTACTGGAGACTCTGGCTCACCATCTTGGGGCTTACAGTGCTGGTAGATGCAACTCCTGTAGGCCCACGAGTGTCTTCTCCCTCCTGCTGCATAAAGGGTTCCTCTGGGAAGACAGGCCTAGGAGACTCCATAAACACAGCCCTAGGACTGCTCTCAGAAGGGGGTTCTGAAATGTCACTCAACAGCTTCCTGAATGTGAGGGATGTATCACTGAGATGATCTTCCTTTCCCATCTCCCCTGATGATCAGGGTGGGGAGAGGAGAGAAAGGATTTCAACACAATGTTCCCTGTTTCAGGGCTGCATACTGTGGGGCTGCATGGCCAAACATTCAGCTATCAGTCAGCTAGTGCAGAACCTATCTCCCTCTTTTCATGGCAAAGGAGGGACTACACATGCTCTGTGCCTCCCTCTGACAACATCCCCACAAGCTTGATTGCTTTATACAAGGATCAGTCAGATGGATCCTCCACCACTGGATAAGAGAAGGAGACGAGAAGCTGTGCCAGCCAGTTAACCAACAAAAAGAGGAAGCAGCTATTTAGATAGGCAGTACACAGCCAGGTTAATAAAGTGAACTCATACTGGTAATCTGTTCTTAGTGAGTAGTGTGCATCATTTAGCTAAAATTATCTAATCCAAAAAAAAATTACCATGTTAGTGCTTGTCTTCTAGCTGCAACTCATCATCTGACCCAGTAGATACTTAGTAGAGGGAAAGAAAATTATTGGCTGGGATTGAAAATCTCACACAGGCTGTTTTGAAGCTCCATCAAAATAGTTACACTCCCCACCATCCACTACTGCTCTGGGGGAAATCAACCTGTTATAAGTGCGTGGCCACTAGTTTAACAGAAAGAATTAGAAATGTGCACAATAACTGCCTGAAAAAAAGGGAATGCACAATCATCACCCAGTGTAGCCAAACAAAAGAGGAAAATGTCTTGAATAACAAGTTACACACAAAAGAAACAATACATGGGATAGTGAATTTGCTCAGTGGGAATAAAAAAAACCCATGACAGAGGTAGTGAAAGGTAAAAAAAGAAATGTACGACCCTAACACAGAATTGTCTTAAAGGTACAGAAGCAAATGTATTCTGATCCCCTTAGCAACATTATGCTTTTAACTTACACTGCCTTGTTAACAAACATCAGAGGCAGCTGATATTGAAACAGAAAAATCAATACAACTTTGTGTATGAGACATCTTTATCTAACTACACCTCAGAGTAATCTGTTTGTTTTAATCCATTTGTTTGCTGTTGCAAAGCTTGCCCTTTTCCTTCTACTTAAAATTGAAAAGGAAATTGCCTTTGAACTTCTATAATTATCCATACATAGATAAACATATGTATTGTAATTCTGACTTTTTTTCATCTCTGGATAAAATTGTTTTGTAGGGGTGAATGTGCAACTCAACTGCTTCTACAGTGCTCAAAAGAAATAAACAATATATAAGAAATATGGCTAGGTTTACCTTACTAGACCTATCCCAGAATTTACAGCAAACTACATACCCATGCCTGGTGCCCCCAATTTAATGTCTACATTCAATGCACTAATGCTTGAAAAGTCTAATTTGCTTACATATTAAAATATCTAATATTCCACTGATACCATGAAGATTATTTCAGCCACCTGTGCCTAAAAATTAAGCCCAGTCTATCTCTTGCAAAGCCCAGAGTGTTATGGTGTAGTGAGGTAACTGCCCCACTCCATAAATTTGGGCTGCAGCAGGCCAGTGGGCCTGCACAGACAGGGAGCCAATCAGGGAAGGCCTTATAGGGAGTCAATCAGGACCCAGATTGGAGGCAGCCAATCAGGGCCAGGCTCAGCCCTATAAGAAGTCTGCTCAGGACAGAAGTAGGCAGTCTGTCCTAGGCCTTTAACAGGGGAAGGTCTGTTTCTAGGCTGGGAGACTAGTCCCTAGGACAGTGCAGTGCTGGGCAGGCCCAGGGGAGTGGAGGGTAACTCCAGCCTGGAATCTGTCAAGCTGCAGGCCCTGAAGGGAAGGGTCTAGCCGGTGTGAGGAGCTGAAGGAGAAGTGGCCCAGGGATGTGGACAGATGGAGGGAGAGAAGGAGGGCTGGATGGCTGCTACTAGAGGGTCCCTGGGTTGGGACCCAGAGTAGTGGGCAGGCCTGGGTCCCCCACTTGCCTTGCATGTGGCTGATGGAACAGCCATCTAGGGCTGCACCAACCACCTGCCAAGTGACTTTGAGGGTGCAGTTGGCCACATAGGCCAGGATGCAGACAGGCAGCTGATTGATCCTCTTCCCCTCCCCCCCACTCAAGAAGGGGGCAAGGATGGACTAAGAGGCACTGCTGGAGGGTAGTGGCTCAAAGAGGACGCTGTGAGTTTGGGAGCAACACAGGTCCAGACATGCCAACTGAGGGCGAGATGACAGACGGGACACCACCAGGAGGGGACGCTCCACTGGACAGAGCTAATTCCCAAGACAACCAGTAGGAGGCGCCAGATGGTGAGTGCCAACCGTCACATATGGCAAAAAGTATATTTTACACACACACCCTTCAGCTATTCCAGAATATATTCTTATGTATGCACAACCACCAAAAATAAGGGGGAATTATTTATAGTAGCCTCTGCATTAGAGAAACTTGATTAAAAAAAAAAATGGGGAGAAAAACAATTTCATATTACTTACTACTTATTGCTCTTATCTGAGAGAGAGAGAGAGAGAGAGAGAGACAAATCCCGTGCATCCTGGTATTCTTGCAATTTTATCTTGTTTCACTTTTGCTACACAATAAATAGCCATCCCACATACCACATTTTAGCATAAGTGAAAATCTAAACCAGCATGACAAATTGATATTTCTCTTAAAGTCTTCTCAAGAAGCTAGACAGCAGAAGTGACCAGAAAGGTCTGCTGGGCTTGTTGTTTACGCTTAAGTCATAGTCAGCAGTTATGCCACATACTGCACCTTTCCATCCCAGTTGCAAAGCAATTAACTTAGTGCCATCCTGACCCACTGGACTGAAAATCCCCACAGCTCTTATTTCCAGCAGAAGTTTAAACTTCATTTACCAGATTTTTCCAGTGAGATTGCCTCTCCCTCGGATGCAAATCAGAACTCAACTAGCTGTTAGTCTAATAAAACATTAGAAGCAGTGCAAAGAATATTAACTACATCGATTAAAAAAACTCAACAGAATAAAATTTTTTAACTTGTAGGATGTTTTGTACTTTTATAAAACAGTCAGTGTAGGTCTGCAATAATTCTCATATTGGTTCATACTGGGTAAAATTCATCCTGTTCAGAGGGACAACCGAAGGCCAATACCCCTTAGGACTTCAGCAGGACTTTAATGGTGGCTGGCTGATCCTCTGCGCAGGGGTGAATTTCATCTCACGGAGAGTTATGACAATATTTAGGTAACTAACCTAACCACTCCAGCTGTCAGGATGATAAATAGTGACTTTATGAAGGTCCTGATCCAAAACTCTCATAGGGCTTTATAATTGGGCATAAATGATTTTAGGGTGGGATTGTCCAAAGTGTTTTCATTTGGCCTCAGGTGAAGTCCTCTCATTAAATTAAATGTTAATGCGACGGGCTTCTGAAAATTCCACCCACAATGTTTTAGGAGCAGTGAAGAGACTATTACAGGGCTGTTCTAGCTGATGCTTATACTTAGTGTTTTCAGCTATAGTAGGACCGATTCTGACACATGTATCCTATGTAAACCAGGAATTGAAAAGTATTTAAATTATTGTACATGGCATAGTTTTATTTTTACCCTGCCAGTCCCATCTATAGGTGTTAATGCTAGTTCAAACTATTCCTTTATTGTGGCTGTTGATACTTAGGAAAATGTGAAGCTGCTACTTTAAGGGATTATGGAAAAAATATAATTAGATGCTGTGACTGAATAACAGTGCCAGAAATATGTGACCTATCACCTCTGGCATGTGGTACAGCATGCAGTTATGACTGAAGAACAATTGTAATCCCCATGGGGCCTTTCAGAGGCTAAAGGTTAGTTGACTCTATAAGAAACTAGATGGGATTTTTCATGGTAGTAGTCATATCTTATGCTGATTTTGGGAACACTCAGCATTACTGAGAATCAAAAGAAATAAAACAGCCCTTTTGCCAGCAATTTTGTCATTCGTGGGGATGAGCCTGTTTTTAAAAGTTATTTTAAAATCTGCTTCAATTTGAAACAAGGCCTCTCAGATCCATCAAGGTCTTTGGCAAGCTATCATAGCTGGGATATTATCAGCAGGTTTCAATTTCTGCAGTCAGAATAGTTCATCCCTTTTTCCTCTGCAGTGTCAAAATTACAGTACAGCTTGTTACTTAAAGCAAGCACATCTGCATTTCTAAAACATAAATGAGCATGACTAAATTAGGAGTCACATTATATTTAATTGGAAATTGTACAATTGAAGTGCTCTGGAGTCCTTAGCTTCTAAATCTGCAGCCTTCTCCATTAGCAGAGTCAGTTTCTGTAGTTTTTCTAATCAGCTGACTCGTGTACAATAGTTTCTCTGATGTAGTGGATTTATACACACTATAAAGAACTAAAGCCTAAAATCATTCGTTTTCATTTTGTAGCACAGTTGACAATTGGTTGTTTAGACTAATGTGTGTGCAGTATTTAAAGTGCAGTTTTTATAAAAATGATTAATGGCTGGATTTTCTTTCTGAAATGAAACAGAGCAGCTGGCCAGGCATTTTGACTCTTCTTTTTATAATGCTAAAAGGACTGCAGTTCTATTCTTTCTGTTGGCAAATCTCAGAACATTCAGATGTGAAGTGAGACTGGTGTCTGGTTAATCAGAATCATTACAAGTACCACATGTTTCTCCACAAACAAACAGTCACCTAAGCCTTGATAGTACTGTTTCATTTTAATGAATGAATGTTATGATGATCAACCATGAGTCTCTTCTGACTCCTGCAATTCACTGGAGTCAATGAAGTTGCACCAGGATAAAATGGGTGTGAGATCAGAAGTAATAGGCAGGAGATGCAATTCACTCCTTTTGAGGCAAGAAAATCATTTGGCTTAGAGGTCTCTGTGACAGTACCTCCCATAAGGCTTTATTGAAATATGCTTGTGTGTGTATGCATATACACAACATAACTAGAATGTTTTATGTTACATATGCCATGTAACATATCTCCGTAAAGGTTATGATCTACTGAATGTATTAATCCTATTTGTATGCATGTATCATTTTTGTATTTGAAGTTATGAATGTTATGAATGTTGGCTGCATACTGGCTTGATTTATACATAAATAGTATGTATATCTCTTAGTTCCTGGAGAAAGGAATGTTGAAATTAAGTACCTAATCAAGAAACACTTAAAGGACAATGGATCTTGGAATGCTCCAATCCACATAAGAAATCTACTTGAAGTAGTTAAAGGTAGCATGTAAACAATGGATGCTACCTGTAAAAACTAAGTCATGAATGGACATGTGACTTGCCCAGGAGATTCCAAAACTCCATCTTGGAGCTGGACTTTGCATAGGAGAGAGGAGGGGTTAAATAGACGGGCTTAAATAGACTCTCTTTTGGGTGGAGACCCCTCCATTTTAGTCTGCAGCTGGCTAAAGAGAGAGCCTCTCCACTCTCCAGGATACCTGAAAGAAGCAGGAACAGAGGATGGTGACTGCAGGGGGTTTGGGTGATTGCTGGACCCAGGCTAAGAGGAGGTTAGTCTGTAAGAGGGAGCATTCTGGAACTGGTTGGATCTTATCTCTATTCAGTTTGATTAGACATAGATTTGCGTGTTATATTTTATTTTGCTTGGTGACTTACTTTGTTCTGTCTGTTACTATATGGAACCACTTAGATCCTACTTTCTGTATTTAGTAAAATCAGTTTTTACTTAACTCAGAGTATGTGTTAATACCTGGGTGGGCAAACAACTGTGCATATGTCTCCATCAGAGTTATAGAGGGTGAACAATTTATGATTTTACTCTGTATAAGCTTTATACAGGGTAAAATGGATTTATTTGGGTTTAGACCCCATTGGGAGTTGGGCATCTGAGTGTTAAGGACTAGAACACCTCTGTTAGCTGCTTTCAGATAAGCCTACAGCTGTTGAGGGACATGATTCACACCTGGGTCTGGGTTGGCAGCAGGCTAGCGAGTCTGGCTCAAACCAGGCAGGGCACTGAAGTCCTAAGCTGATAGGGCTGGAAAGCAGGGGCAGAAGTGGTCTTGGCACATCAGGTGGCAGCTCCCAAGAGGGTTTATGTGATCCAACCCGTCAGTCTCATCACTGTCTTTAGTTCTGTATTTCCTTGTTTTGTAAGGAAATAGTTTTCATTTTTCTGAGAACTACCCTAGTCCCTAAGAAATTTCCTATGTACCTTGCAGGAAATGAAAGGAGATTTGCATTTGAATGTTTGGGTTAGAACTGAATATTAACACAAATAGAGGAAACCAGATAGATTTACTTGAGAAAGGAAAAAAAATATTTCCTGGGAGATACTGTTGTCCAGTGCATAGGGCACTGTACTGTGGGGTCAGGACACCTGGGTTCTACTGCCAGCCCAAGCACTCTCCAGATGAAAAGTTCTATAACAGAAGCTAAACCAAGGGAAATCTACAATTACATGAAATACATGATGTGATGCTGCACCCCATAACGTGTTATGGAAATATGCTTATGAATGTAAATGACATAACTGGAATATGTTTTATGCTACATATGCCATGTAACATTTCTGCAAAGGTTATGATCTACTGGATATATTCATCCTATTTGTATGCATGTATCATTTTTGTATTCAAAGTTACGAATGTTGGCTGTGTACTTGTTTGTTTTTTAAGTAGCCTTAGTAAGGCTATTTGGTCAGCTTCGTTAGAAAGGAATTTGCAAGTTAAGTGCCCAATCAAGAAACACTTAATGAACAATAGACCTTGGAAAACTCCAATCACATAAGAAGTCTATCTGGGGACGTTCAAGGTAGCATGTGAACAATGGCTACTGCCTGTAAAGTTCTGAGTCCTGCATGGACATGTGACTTGCCCAGGTGACTCCAAAACTCCATCTTGTAGCTGGTATTCTACACGGGGGAGGGAGGGGTGACCACCCACAAGAGAATCTATTTAAACCCCTCCATTTGGTCTTCAGCTGGCTCAAGATATAGCCTCTCCACCCCAAAGGATACCTAAAAGAAACTGGAACAAAGGACAATAACTACAGGTGTGTGAGTGATTGCTGGACCCAGACTAGAAGGAGGCTAGTCCGTAAAAGAGGCTTATTGGAACATCTCTGAAGGTGAGATTTTATCTGTAGTCAGCTTCTTACTGTATTAGGTGTAGACTTATGCATTTTATTTTATTTTGCTGGGTAATTCACTTTGTTCTGTCATTACTTGGAACCACTTGAATCCTACTTTTGTATTTAATATCACTATTTACTTATTAATTAACCCAGAGTATGTATTAATACCTGGGGGGGGGGGAGGCAAACAGCTGTGCATATCTCTCTATGTGGTATAGAGGGCAAATGATTTATGAATTTATTCTGTATAAGCTTTGTAAAATGGATTTATTTGGGGTTTGGACCCCATTGGGAACTGGGCCTCTGGGTGTTGGAAACAGGAACACTTCTTAAGCTGTTTTCAGTTAAGCCTGCAGCTTTTGGGGGACGTACTTCAGACCTGGGTCTGTTTGTAGCAGGCAAGCGTGTCTGGCTCAAACCAGGCAGAGCACTGAAGTCCCAAGTTGGCAGGGGAAACAGGCTCAGAGGTAGTGTAAGTACATCAGGTGGCAGTCCTAAGGGGTTTCTGTGATCCAACCTGTCACACATGCAAACATGAATCTCGTATTATAGGCCGGTAACACCAGCTATTAAGCTCACCTGATTTTATAAAACACTGTTCAGTTGCTTATAACTTTGCAAAACTTGAAGAGTTTGGAATGAAATTTTCTAGGCCACGTGTCTGCCTCCAGGTGAATTGTTCTAGAAAACTTCAGCCAGAATTACTCAGCCATTTCTGAAAACAAGGCTAGTGAAAAATGTTTTGACCATGTTAAAAAACAAACACACCACCTTACAATGCTTTCTTTGTTCCTGTTAAAATATGCCAAAATTTGGCCAAGTTATAGGCAACAGAACAAAACTGAGATCTTTTGAAGTTTTTATCAATAAACCTAAGACCGAGATCCACCCAGAATAGTCAATAGCTCAGTGGTAAGTGCCCTAACCACCAGTTTACAGAGTCAGTCTCTCTCCCCCTCTGGTCCAATCAATATTTAATGATTTATACAGAGTGGAGAGGGGAGAGAAAGACACTGACCCTACAGTTAGGTAGTTAGGGCTCACCTGCAATGCACAACTCAATCAGAGCAGAGACTTTAACCTCTGTCTCCCACAGTCCACGTGACTGCCCTAAACACCAGGCCATTCTGGAGTGGCTCTCTCCCCACTCCTAAGAAATTCCATCCTGAACCTCCTGTTTTTATAAAGCAGCACACAAGTGAGCTAATGCTCTGGCTTTTCCCTCTGAATTTTATTAGAATCTGAATACATTGTTCAACAGATGTCATCCACCCTCAGCTTTTCATTAAGGCAACAGCTTCTTCAGCAAAAAGCTAACTGAATCTTATTGATGTGCAATAATTAGCTGTGAGTTTAACTTGAAGTGGGTTTGTGTCAATGTGGGAGAATATTTTGTATAATGGAGAAAAACATGCAGCAGAGCACTGCTCTTATTAGAGTGAATAATCCTTTGTATTCACACAGGTGCAGATGGAACACTGGTCATGACTGCACCTAAATATTTTCAAAATTACTCAGAGCAAGTGTAAATTCCTTTGTATTTTTTTTTTGCAATGTAGCAATGACATTGGGTGTAATTTCAAAGGTGTCTTGTCTACCTCACAGAATTCTATCTCATTAATAAGTAATCACAAACTGTAGGAAGCAATTGTTGCTGTCCTTAGATGTTTAACTTTGGGGGGAAAAAATGTGATTTGCTGGGTACAGTTAAGATTGCTATCTAATGCCTCAGATCTTTACCTTATTAACATAAGCAGATCAAAATGCAACAGAGTTAAACAATTCTTCCTTTTCTGAAAATTCAGGAATTCAGCAGGGATAAAATTATATTTATTCCATACCATACTCATATTGCAAAGGGTTTTGTAGTCATTCTGACATAAAAAATAAAGTGGTTGAGAATTGTGATTTTTTTTCTGCTCTGAAGGAAAGGTAATAAATTGGCCTCAACCATCAACAGCATTAAAAAACACTAATCACAGTGGAGTTCAGTATGATTGCATTATAAGCCATCCTTCTGCTAGTTTAATTTTTATCACCTCTGATTTGCATGGAGTGGGATCTTTCTCTAACATTGTGTATCAAGCACATGTCTGATTTTGAGTCACTCAATGTTTCTTTATTTTAAATAATACCCCCTTCAGATTTTGTGACAAAGTGTGTGTTTAATTAAAAATGCTTTACTCATACTTTAAAATAAAACAAATATTAGGCTTGTATATGAATTTTACTTACAGTGAAACTTCTCTTAAGTAATCACAGAAGAGACCAACAAAAATGGTTGCTTAATGGAGGTAGCTTTCAAACAAAAATGGAGCAGGACTGAACTCATTGGTCCAGGTCAGATTTATCAACTGGTGTAAACAGAACTATGCTGATTTACACCAGCCAAGGATTTGGCCTGATATGCTTAGAAATTCTTTGGAGTCTTGACTAAATGAGTCATCTCTTGTATAGATCTAACTGTGTATTTATCTCATGTACAGTATTGCATGGTAACAACATTATAGACATTGCAAAATGAAGTACTCAAAAGCAAGGAATTTCAAAACTAAGATTGCATGGGCAAGTTTAATTCTGTCCCATTATATAGATGTAGGGCTCCATGTCTGTCACAGAGGTCGGATTCCGTGACTTTTTGCAACCTCTGATTTCTGCAGGGGCCAGTGTGGCTGACCCCAGGGCCAACCAAACAGCTGGCTCCAGGGCCAGATGCTCAGGTGGCCCCTGAGAACAGTCACACCAGCCGCTGCTCTGGTGGCCCCTGGCAGTGGTCCCCGGCCAGCCAGAGCAGTCATGGTCTGCAGCCACAGGCAGCTGGTGCTGATCGTTCAGGACCCCCCCCTTCAGCATTGCTGCCCCAAGCCCCTTCAAGAATTAATCACAGGTATTTTTAGTAAGTCATGGACAGGTCACAGGCTCTGAATTTTTGTTTATTGCCCATGACTTGTCCATGACTTTTACTAAAAATACCTGTGATTAAACCGTAGCTTTCAATATATGCATATTGATGCAATCTTTAATTACATGATCACATGCTAGTTCTTTTTCTACAGGACCCCTGCCTCATCCAGTGCATAGTGTATCCAGCCCTTGTCACCCCCCAGAAACAAAGCTTTCCCTATTCAGAAAGATGGTCAGGGTAACTAGAATAGGAAATGCTTATCTAACAGACTCACAGGTGAAATGAGTGACATGGTGTGTATGGTAATGAATTCACATGTGAACAGGAGCAACCCAAAGTCCTACATATTGTCACCCTTCTGCCCATTGGCAGCAGGCATTTGGGCTTGGTAGGTTGACATCTAGCTTGGAGGAGAAATCAGTGATGTGGAGTCCGAGTATATTCTTTGTATAACTTGTTTGTTACTCATGTACACCAGTCCTTGAACAGAAGTGGTCACAAACCACATGCAGGCAATCCCTTCTTTCTGGAATAGCACCTAAATACCAAAGCCTGGTTCTCAGGGAGCAATCTGGCCCCCCAAATTGACTCTAGTTAGAGAGATTAAGGCAAAGAGCAACCTCTCTTGTTGCTTGCCACTGCTGTCCCACAGAAACTACATCACCAAACCAACAGGATCACAAGCCCTTCTTCAAAAGATAGCACTCTGCCTGCTTAGAAAAAGAATTTATATGACTACCTATAACATCATCTGGTTGCTCCTGACATAAATTATACAGTACCTTCTTAGTCTCACTCCACTTCTACTTGCCTTTAACCTTCTCATTTCAACTCTTCCTTGCCTCAACTCTTTGCAGGCTGAGAAACACTGGCATAATGAAAGAAAGCCCTTATTACCAGCTTTATGGGTCTAATGATTAGGGACCTAATATGGAGATCCCACCTTTCACCCCCACCTTACCTCATTGCTTAAATGTACATGCATCACTGCTGAATGCAAGAAGGTTAGACATGCAGAGCTACATCCTGCTCTCACTTCCCCAGAGTAATCCCAGAATGACTCCATTTTTTTCAGTGGAGCTACTCCATATTTACACTGGTATCTGCTAGAACAGTCAAGGTTTTGTTTTTTCTATTCATTTAGGACATTATGTATTAGCAATCCTATCATTTGTCAGTTGTGAATGAGCATTAAACTAAAAAGTCAGTTTATTTATTCCTATCTAGCCTCTAAGCAGATAATGCATGACCTGATTAATAAATTCAGACCATTTCACCCGACAATACTCTCTGTTCCTGCCATCTAATGTTAAGAATGCTTACTTTTCCCCATCCATCCAGTGAAACAATAGTTAGTCACCAGCTAGCTATTCAGATTCCCAGTTTCAGTCAGAGTTCATTCAGCATATGCAAGCAGGTATATTTACATCAGTAGTTTATTTTAATGGAAATTCTACTCAAACTCCTTCACCCTCACATTACTTAATGAAGAGCCCCTGTGATGTCTTGAAAAGATCAGTCCTCTCTATGCATATTGTATGTGCATGACTGTGGAAATGTGCAGAACCCTGAGCATCAAACCGTGGGAATAACATTCTAAATATACTTAGTCAAATTGTTTAAGACCTATTATTGATACAACTAATCAAATTTAATCAATGAACAATGACAGATGCAGAATTTCATGGAGAGGAGGGTTACAACCAACACTGAGTGAAGTTAATAGAATGATCCCCCACTGGCTTCGATGGGTATTGGATTGTGCTCCCTTTTCTTAATGTATAAAACCAGCTCTGAAAAATGGACACTGTACTAACAGAAAAACACAAGTTGGAGAACATGCAGAGAGTGAGGTGGTAGCCAGCCAAAAAACCCATCCCAAATATTTATTAGGCTTGAGCTGTGCATTAATTGTTAGTCCAAGCTATATGCATTCTGAGCCAAAAAAGTTTATGCTAATTTTGGCAGGGCAGATATAATAGTCATGTACTATGTTATGGCAGGTTTTTTTGTTTGTTATACACTAATATAGCTATAGCTGCAATTTTGTTTATCAGAAACTTTTTTAAAATTCCTCTTACAATTAGTAAATTGGTCTGCTTGAGTATTTGTTGTTTTTCTGGAAATGAACATTGCCATGATAATATTGAGCTAAACAATAGCATCGACAAGAGGGCTGAATGTGATTCCTCATTTTCTGCTTACTGAATTTCAATAATAGAATTGGTGACTCTGCAATACATGCTCCTAATATTAAATCTTTATACAGGTGGACCTAGAGACATCTTTGCAATGCATGGTAGTGGAAGGCACTTATGTTGTGTTCAGCTGTGCAGCCAACTGTAAATTATAATCCTGCTTAGTTTAGTAGATATTTAATTGAATTGGAGTTGAAATTATCACTGACTGAATGGAATACTTACTATAATGACTGGAAGTCACCCAGGATTTGGAGAAAGGGGTAAATAACAGTTTTAAAAGTTGCATATTAAAATGGTTTGCTTTCATGGTTCATCAATATTCAACAGACTATTTCATGGTTGAACAAAAACATTTTAATGATGTAAATTAAGAGTTTATAACTCACTGGACGAGATGGTCTACTGCAAAGAAAAAAATGGGTTTGCTTTAAAACTTATCCAACTGGAAAGCAGCTGATTTGGTCCCAAATGGGAATCCACTCTCTTACATGCCCACAATTACAACACAAACTGTTACAGCAACTACTGTAGTCTACAGGGGGAACAGAGGATGTTTGTTAGGGAGTCATGAGATTTCAAGTCCAATTTTGCAAACTCAGAAGTTTAAGCTAATGCAGCTGAGTTTGAGATAAGAATCCAGAAGGAAGAACTCTTGAGATTCACAATTCATTAGGTGTTACATAAATTGAAATCCTACTTCTTCTCCCTGTACAGGCAAGTTCTCATTGTCCAGCTTTCATCTTCTTTACCATATTAGATTTAAAGGATGGGAGACCCACATCTGGAACTCAGAACGGCTGGCAGCCTCAAATTCACAGTGATCATGTCGTGCAGAGTTGTGACAAGCATAAAGTGCCTACTTGAATATGGAATTGTTAAGGTATCTAACCTTTATTTATGATCTTCAGGGGTGTTTGACTAGAGCTTTGCAGAGTTTGCCTAGGTTTACAAAGGTTTGTGCATAAATTTTCTTTGGTTTGAATCAGATGGTCTCGAACCGAGTTTCACTTTGAATTTTGCTTTCAAACAACCACAAAATCCCCCAAAGAAAACTGAGTCCAAACTGCTGAATTCACCTAATTTTGATGTCATGCCATAAACTTAACAGGTTTGCAGATCTTAGCAAGACATTCACCATACTTGGCTTCATCAGAGCTTGTGATACCACAATCCAGACAAGTTGAATACAGGTTCAGGTTTTAGTGGAAATATTTTGCACATCTTATATTCATAATCACCCTGCTGTTATGGTCAAGGGACTCAGTTTCCTTTTGGAGATTTTGGGGATGTTTGAAACCAAAATTCAAAGCAAAACTCGGTTCATGAGACCTAATGTGGTTCAAACCAAAGAAATTGTAAGCACAAACCTTGCAAACTGAATGAGTTGGACTTGTACCAGTGACCACAGTGAAAGGTTCTATGTGCCATTACTAATATGAGCCATCCAGTCCCCCAGAGAACACGTCCATGTGGACAATCTGCATGCTCAGTAACAAGAGGAATGCATAGGTTATGGATGCCCTGCAGCACAATGCTACCTGTGGATCAGCTACAAATTAGTTTGTGTGAATAATACACAGAATCTCATCCATCAAAGAGGCACGTCTGGGAAAAGGTGTCACAGCAACAAAAATGCATTCAGGTTGGGGATAAAATTTAATCCTTTCAAGCACCAGGTTTTGGAAGCAAAAACATTCCAGCATAGCCATGCATGGTCAGCTATTCTGATATTTACAGCACCTTAATCTGCCCCTTGCTAGCATTTCAGTTTCCATCCATCCATCTTCCAAACATACTAATATATTCAAAACTAATTCCGAAGGTACAGCAAACAGGAAAATAATGCAAACTCACATGCAGAGCTCTGTAAAGTGGTTTTTCACACTCTTTTTCTGGGTGTTTCTGACGACATATCACCAGCAAAAATATAAATTCAACTTCCCAATCCCAGTCAGTCTAGATTTCTGCCAAAACATAGGGAAACCTAAAAATGTAATCTCTTTGGGGCAGAGACTTTGTTACATGTTTGTTAGTAGGGAATGGATGTGTGATCCATATTTTTCTCCCTATTGTGGCTGGCAAGTGAGGAGGTAGAGATAGAAGAATAGTGAAGACAACTATCTGTTGTTGTTAGTTTAAACTAACTTCAATGGTGGATGAAGTTTTGAAACCATCTTGAAGATGAAAAGCACTATATCGATTTTAAATATTATCACAAAACAAAAGCCTTACTTCACTCTAATGACTAAAAATCTCTCACTAATGGCTCCATCATTCCTGCTATGAATTAGACATCCAGCATACTCTTTAAAAGCATTTATGGCTTGGGAAGAATTTCAAGGTGGATGTTTTTGAAGAAATATTTCCCAGTGAACATTGCATAGGACTTTGGACACATTAAATCTCAGATAACAGTGCATGTCATTCTAACATCTTTTGCTTCTCTTGCACTTGATTCTTATTTTGGTGTAAAGTTCATGTGTTTTCTATTATGTGCATGGAGAGACTGTGGGTGGAAAGTTAAGAGTTTTAATGGACTGGAATGGTTGTGTAGTGCAGGTGTCTCTCACCAGTGCACAGAAAACTTGTATATTTCATTATATTACTGTGTACTTTGTATATGCCACTGAAAAACTAACTGGAGGAAAGTTTTGGAGAGGTTTTTTTTTTTTTAAAAAGTGTTGTTAGATTATTTCTTGTATCCCACTGTGTGCAAAATCAGGTGCCTTAGTTACCATGATTCCAACTATACTAGCTTTAGTTTTTCTCTGAGCCCTGTAAACACCTTTGAAAGTGACATAAAATAGCTTTACTCTACCTAAAAATGCAACTACCTCAAAGGCTGATACACTGGGGGCTTTCAGGGCTAGAAATAACTGCTCATTACTGTGTGACTCATTAGAAAGATGTGATCTCTCCTTTTCAATAGTGAAATCTCCTGTTTCTAACCCTTCAACAGATCTCGGACTTCAAAAAAATATTTTTGTATTTTTAGAGAACTCGGACTCTGGCCTGAGACTGAAATTTCCCAGAGTTCCACCCAAGTGTAATTTGTGGGAGGAGTGGAAGAAGGGGATTGTGAAAATCTACATTTTGTGGAAGAAGGCAAAAACATTCCCTTAGCAGTTAATTTTTGGTTTGCTTTTCAAAGAGCAATCAGGGGTTGCTCAGGGGTCTGGAGAGATCGAACAGATCCCCAGGAACTGGATTAGTGGAAAGCAATATCCTGTGAAATTTGCCACATGGCTATCGACTCTGCCTATAATAGATTAGATATGTATCTTCAGAAAGCCTGAAGTGGAGATTAGTGATGGAATGCAGAACAAAGGAGTGAGTTTTGAGATGTTCTATAGCGGAAAATGAGACACTACTGCTCAAACCACAGGAAGCTGTGGTAATTTTAATAATTGGGCCTGTATTTTCCAAGGGCAGCTGCCATTTTGGCTGCATTTCCCATCAGTCTTGAGGCAGAAGAGAGAGGCAGACCTTCCCCCCCCCCCCCCCCCACACACACACACATTATCAGGAGCAGATGGTCCACTCAGGTAAAGCCTAGGTTTATGAATTCACATGGGGAAAGGAAATACTGTTACTGCTAAGGCTTTGTGTACCTAGGGGATTTGCCCCAATTCTAGTCATCCATACAGTTGCACTAGTGCTCACACTTCATACAGAAAGGAAAGGCAATTACTGGCACTTGGGAGCTTACTCCTGCTTGAAACACAGAGCTCAGGACTAAAGTGCACAGGACTAAAGTGTCTACATTACCTTAATTAAATCCTGTCTACATTAGGGATTTACACGCCTACCGCTATACCAGTGTTGGCCACTGAAACAAATGCCCAGCATAGACAGGGTATTCTAATGCTGAGAGATTACAACCCCCCATTTAGTTTCCTGCACTGTACTACAATGAAATTGAAGGCATAGAGGAGGTGACACTGCCTTGGATAAACCCCAGCACTAAAACAGTAACAACCACCACTATTGCAAGGGAGATTATCCTGGAAAACGGTATGCAATTACTTTTTATCCGTTATCAGGGGTAGCCGTGTTAGTCTGTATCCACAAAAACAACGCGTCCAGTGGTACCTTAAAGACTAATAGATTATTTGGGCATAAGCTTTCGTGGGTAAAAAAACCCTCACTTCTTCAGATGCATGGAGTGAAAGTTACAGATGCAGGCATTATCTAATGACACATGAAGAGAAGGGAGTAGCTCACAAGTGGAGAACCAATATTGACAGGGCCAACTAAAATTCATTTGCAAATGACCAAATTAACACCATTAATTTGGGCTTGAATAAGTACTAGAAGTGGCTGGCTCATTACAAAAGCAGCTTTGCCTCTCTTGGAATTGACACCTCCTCATCTATTATTGGGAGTGGACTACATCCACCCTGATCGAATTGGCCCTGCAGGACCCCTTCTTCACTGCCCCTAGTTCTGCCTCAAAGCGGTGCTCTAAGCCCTCTGTAAACCCAGGCTCTGAGACTCTCTGCCATAGGTTTGTGTTTTTTGCATTGTAGACGTACCCTTATGCTCCTGAGTTGAACTAACAGGGCCTATCTGACCTGACATCAGAGTCTGCAAAAATATACATGGTTCTTGCACCTGGAACAAATGAACCTGCCACCCTAGTACATCAATATATGTACTAGATAGCCAAAGGGGACTCTTAAATTATTATTAATATAATCATTTAACCATGTTTTGTACGGTGATTTTCTAAATCTAAACCTGGAATATTGAGGAGAAATTTTGCTTTTCATTTGCAGAAATCTAATTCTCCCAGTGGGTTTGAGGTTTATTAACTTTGCAAAGATGTGCATCAGTAATTTTTGTTGTATTAAATTTTCAGAAACAATAAATAAGTATATTCATTTGACAATCAAGGAAGTGAAGAATTCAAGTTTGAAAGCTCAGATTTAACTCTACAGTACTTCCTTGTGCTTACGCCTTCAAATATGGTCTCTATCTCTCTCTGTCATTGTACATTATTTGTTAAATACAGAAAATGCAAACTGAAATGTTATCACACTGTAACATATACACACCTGCACATGAATTGATTTTTAAGTATCAATGAGATCTACTAAAGTCAAGTTTGAAAAAAAAATTGTCCATGTGTTGTATAAACTTGTTACTGATTCTGTAGACTACCAAGATATTGAAACAGAAGAGAACATGAATCTGAAAGGGCCAATACTACTTGCAAAAAATTTTTAAAAAGCTATCAGTGCCATGCACTGTAGAGATTTCAGTATATCGCCAGTTAAAGAAATTTGCTCCTTTAAAATGATTCCTGATAATTGCATCCTTTATTTCAATTTCAACTCAAGAGTTAAAACTAAAAAAGTTCTTCTAGCCTAATGTTCACTTTTTTTTCTAATATGAACCATGCTTTACTATGGCTACCTCTATACCACCTACCACTAGTGGCAGCATGTAGTGTAGTTTACTGTCTGTACTGGGCTAGCTTGACTATCACTTCAAAAGGTTTTTTTTTTTCTCTTAATTAATTGGCCTCTCAGAGTTGGTAAGACAACTCCCACCTGTTTATGCTCTCTGTATGTATGTATATATAGCTCCTATATATGTTCCATTCTATATGCATCCGAAGAAGTGGGCTGTAGTCCACGAAAGCTTATGCTCTAATAAATTTGTTAGTCTCTAAGGTGCCACAAGTACTCCTGTTCTTCTTTTTGCATGATCTGAGGAAGGCTCCTGCAACGGAGAGCTGGCAGGGCCTTTCCCTGCAGTTGGAGTCTTTCTCCACAGCGCAGAAAGGCTCCTGCATCAGGGAGACAGTAGGACAGCCCACAACTAGTATGGGCAAGGAGGCATGACAGGGGGCAGTAGAGAATGATACAGGGTATGTACTTGGGTACATACCCGTACCCTTCAGGTGTGTCTTTACTCACCTGAGTATGCCTCATGGTCTACACTGCTATTTTTAGCTGTGCTGGGGGGTACTTGGGGAAACAGTACATGCCACTGACAGAAGGGTGCAGTGTAGATGCACCCTACAAGAGCAGGGCATGTTTGAGAAGTAAACATACCTAGGAGTTTGTGTGAAAGATTTACATCTAAGATGTAAACCCAGAGCTTAACAAACAAAGGCTTTTTTCATATGTTGCAGAGGCTTCTTCATACTTTAATGTAAGAACTGCATTTAAGATCCATGAAAAAAAACAGAGGTGCAAAATTCTATGACAAGAATTGATAAATATCACAGTTTGGCTCTAAATGTCAGTGTTTAAAGTCCTGTGTTGGAAACAGTCAGTCTCGAAAGACGATGATGTAGGCACCAAAGTAGGTTAGTGATTGCATACCAAATGCTCCAGCAACGCAAGAGGCTAAAAAGTCCAATTTTTAAGCTATAAACCTTACCACAAATAGTGCAGGTGTGTGGGTGCTAATCCAGAGGAAGAAGCCAGCACACTAGCCCTCAGGCCTGCTTTGCTTTGATATACTGGCAAAATTATACTCTTACTGGTGCATCGTGTTTCATTGAGGATGTCTATGGAGTCCAAACTGATCTTCAGGTGATCGTGAACTATTTGTAACATGTGTTCGCCGTTCTATTCTATCTTATCCAGTTTTCTGCATCACTCACATCACTGTAGTATTTGTGCACCCTCCTGTTGTGCATTAAGCGATGTGACATACCAAGTCTGCATCTTGCAAGCCTGGGCTTCTAGCTAACCAGGCTATGAAGAACTAAACAGTCATTAACTTCATCACTAGAAAACTCTAAATAGATGGATTTTTACAATTCTGGAATTGAAAAATAAGTGTCTGGCAATGTTCGCAGCTCTGACACAAAAACAGCTTTTCTTCACTTTTGCGTTGTCAACTCAAATTCCAATATACAGCAGCTACTGTGCTCTTGGGCTCAGGCAGTCAAAACATAGTTTCTGCTTCTGTTCATTGGTTGAACTCCAGGGGCTCAGAGCTCTCACGAGGAGGATGCAGTAATTTGGCATTCACCTGCCAACTACCGAGTCCTAAACTTCATTCTTCACCACCATTTGCAAATTCAAGGCAAGAAAGCTAGCTGAAATTACGAGACAGAGGGTTGGGAAGAGGAAAAAGCAGACACTGAGGAAACAAAGCTTAGACAGGTATTCTGAAGGCTGGAGATCTAGCATATGAAGAGAGAAAATCTGAAAAGTGCTGGGAAGACGACCTACTGGAAGCAGGTAACTAAAATAATGAGGAGCTCGTGAGAGAGTGTGTGCATGAGTGTCCCCCAACAGATTAAGGAAGGGAGCTCAAACAGCTACTGCTGTATGCTCTTGCTGTCAGTCCTGCTTCAGAATAATCAGTTAAGATCGAGGAAGATAAAGGGTCAAAGGAGAAAAAGAAAACTACTTCCAAGATTGCTGACACTGTTACTGCACTCAAATGACTCAAGTGAGATGGGGACAGCTGAATAAACTCAATGATATGCAGTGGTTCCTGCCTACTTGTACTTTCCCAAAGCAAACTAAAAACTCTAGTAGAGATTACATATCAGTCATTTCAAGGCCAAAAATCATTGTAAAAAATGTTGTCATTGTCCCCAAAACAAGATTACAAACTGTAGACATTCAGTCAAAATGAAATGTACAAGTAGTTTAAACATTTTTAAGGTACAGAAATTCAAAGTGTAGACCTTCAATCTTGACCCCTAATTAAAAGTTGGAGGCCAATGTAGATTTGTTCTTGCCCTTCAGAACAGAAACATTCAGCTGCTCATCTGAGAGATACTTTCTCTGTAGCTTTAATATCAAAAAACTGTAAACTAAGTATGGCCCCTAATCCTGATGACACTTTGGAACCTGAATTTTCTCACCATTGTCACAGAGGTTACTGGACAAATCCTTCTTCGCAATGTTCTTGTCACATCTCCAATGGACTGTTTTTGTTTATCTGTTTGTTTCTCAATGGAACCTGGCAAGTGTGTCTTATTTTCTTTTTCATTACCCCCTTTACTTGCATCTGTTCCTTTTATTTTTATGTTCAGCTCTATTTCCCAGGTGAAAATAGAAGCTTGCAAAAAGAGCTGGCTTGCCCAAAGGGGGTCTATAGAATTCAGATACCTTTAGTGTTTGATTTAAAAAGCAATTATTTCCCCCCTGCCCCTGTTTTAATTTCTCAGAAGTTCTTAATTGACAGCTTTTTCTTTTATCTAACAGAACAGAGGCAGCACTGTCAGCAGCAGGGCAGACTACCCAGATTGCCCTTTAGTCCTATTCTGGATGTACCATCTTGGTTGAGTCCCTGTACCCATTCAGGAGCCCTGAGTGGTTCCTGAAATGTGCTCAACACCTTCCATGGTTAAAATGAGTAGATGACAGAGCTCAGCACTTTGCAGGTGGTACTCTGCATTTGGCAGAATCACACCACGAATACTTGACCTACCTGTTGCTGAGACTATAACATGGATGGCTGTAAGAGGTGGTCCCTCCAAGTCACTGCTAAGGTAGACTGTCTTCAGCCCAGAGGAGCTTACACTGTTGGTGCCCATGCTTTACTTGGTTTGTTAATAGCAGTGATCAAGCCTGCTGGTCTAGCACTCTTTTTGGGAGCTGCAACAGCACTTTATGGCACTTCCAGAACTTTTTGATCACAGCACTCACTCACTGGTTGATGGACAAGGGCCTCTCCCACCAGCACATGCTCAGAGAAAAACATCTTCCAAATTAGATTACACAAAAAGGCATTTATGAAAGCCCAAAGCAGCTCTTTCCAGCCCCAAGTGAACAAACAGTTGTCATTTACATATCCTGAGTTCAGGTCACTGGTACAAGTTTATCAGAATGATTATTTTTAGTATTGGGCAATGAAACCTTTTTAATAAAAAAGTAGGTGCAAACAAGCAAACCTGTGAATCTTTTAATCTTGCTTTAAACCTGTCCTCTTCAGATGAAAGAAGATTTACTTTTATTTTATATGCACAGCTGCCAATGTATAGAGCATTTCACCTCTTTGTCTCCCTCCCCCCACCACCAACTCTTCCTCGCTACCTCAGTTCTTGATCATGGTGGACAACCCCACCATCCTGCCTATCACTCAGGCCCATACACTGGTATCATCTTTGACTCGGATATCTTTCCAGGATCTCACATCCAGATTCTCTCTAAATCTTGCAGATTCTTTCTGCATGATGTCTCTAAGATACAGCCTTTCCTATCCATTCACACAGGGGAACAACCCTTGTTTAGGCGCTCATCATCTCATGTCTCAGTTACGGCAACATCTTTCTCTCTGGCACTGACAAATGAAATTGTGCCTCACACATTGCAGTGGCATTCTGCATGGATATGATCATTCTTAGATAGCCCGTCACTTTTGATTGTGTCTCACCTCTCTTTTCATCTCCCCCATTGGCTCTGCCCTGTCTACTGAATCAAACAAGCTAGTTGGTTTCACTTTCAAGGCCCTTCATGGGATTTCCCCACTTTCCCTATCATGTCTCATTTACTATGTGGCTTGTGTGTCCAGCTGAAAATATTTCATATTGGCAGCAAACGTTTCAGAAGCCACCCCACTCTCTACCCCTCATGGTGCATAATCAACTGGAAATAGCCCCAGGGACAAGTCAAGACTGCTGACCATCACAGACCTCTTCCACCAGCCATTGGAGCAGCAGCACAAGGAAGCAGAGAGAGAGAGGAATTCTCCATAGTCTTATCCCCCAGATGTCACATAAGGCATGTGGTCACCATCATCTTCCTGTTGCATAATAAAAGACCCCTCTACTGTCCTGCCTCAACTTTCTTAGCTCTCTGTCCACCTCCCCTCTTTCCCCAATACCTCCATCATCCACTTCCTGCACTCCCTCTTTATCCTTTCCTTTGCTCCTTCTCCTCCCCACCTCCAGTCCCTTTATCCTTTCTCACCCACATGCCCACAGAGAAGATAAAAAAGCAGTAACCATTAACATCTGTTCAACACCCTAACTGCATTCATCACACTACTTGCACAATAAACCTACCGATAAGTACTTAATAAGCTTGCCATTGCAACCTTCTTCTCCATCACCTTTTCTCTTCCACCCTATTCAGCTTGAATATATGTATATGTATATGTATATTTTATACAAACAATAAACTAGTGGATCTGGGCACATGTCTTCCATTAATTGCAAAGAAAGATATCCACATATCTGTTTATGTCAGGTACTTATATGGTCCCCCATCACCATAGTATCTGAGCACCTCAGAATCTTCTATTGTATTCAGCCTCATAACAGACTTATGAGGCAGGGAAGTGCTATTATCCCTTCTTTACAGATGGGGCACAGAGAGACCAAGTGACTTGCCCGAGATCATACAGGACATCTGTGGTGGAGCAGAAAACTGAACCCGGGTCTTTCAAATCCCAGGTTAGCATTCTCATCAATCTCCCTTCCTCTTTCTCTCCAGACTATATCCTCAGCTGGTGTAAACTGGTGCAGCTCTATTGAAATCAATGCAGCTACACCAGTTTACACCGAGAAGCTAACCCTTAGTGTCTACATCCCCTAGAAGCGTTTGCAACAGAAGTGGCCAACCTGTGGCTCCGGAGCCACATATGGCTCTTCAGAAGTTAATATGCGGCTCCTTGTATAGGCACCGACTCCGGGGCTGGAGTTATAGGCGCCAACTTTCCAGTGTGCTGGGGGGTGCTCACTGCTCAACCCCTGGCTCTGCCACAGGCCCTTCCCCAACTCCACCCCTTCCCCTGAGCCTGCCATGCCCTCGCTCCTCCCCGCCCACCCCCCAGAGCCTCCTGCATGCCATGAAACAGCTGATTGGGAGGTGCGGGGAGGAAGGAAAGGGAGGCGCTGATTGGCGAGGCTGCTGGTGGGCGGGAGGTGCTGGGAGTAGGTTGGGGGAGAGCTGATTGGGGGGGTGCTGATGTATTATTGTGGCTCTTTAGCAATGTACATTGCTAAATTCTGGCTCCTTCTCAGGTTCAGGTTGGCCACCCCTGGTTTGCAATTTCAACCTGTATTCTTTTAATTTGTCTCTACTGCACCTCTGGTGCTCAGTGAAAGAATAATAATTTACTGTTCATTCCTAAATAGTACAAACTATTACTTTTATTACACACTTTTCTGATATTGCTTTTTTAATTACATTAAATACTGAATAATAATGTTCTCATGAAGTGTTTGTTGTTACAGGCATCCAAGATTACCTCTTATAGCTACATATTTTCACACTAATGGAGTACAGTAACCATGTTTCATGCAGTGGGTGAACTATTACTATGTGTTTTAACATTATTGAAAGGTTATGAAGAGAATAGCAATTATAAATTATAGTAAAGGGAAAAGCTATCTGCTGATGTTTTCCTGGCTTCTCTAGGCAAGGAAATTGACAGCAGCAGGCAGAAAGACAAACGGTGGTCTCCCAAAATAATTGTTTTACATGTTTGCAAGAAAGGTAACAACTCCTCTGATATGTCTTCCAAGCATTAATTCTTTCACTTTATTTACTGTTGGATTTCAGTTTATGGATTTTTTCCACTTTGGTTTTAAACAAAATAAACAGAAGTTGTGATTTATAGCGTATAAAATGGTCAGGAAGAGACTTTACAGAATGGGATCAGTTCATGTTTCTGATCCATTTTGATTAATTAAAAAAAAGCTTTCCTGCATTGACTCTCTGGTGTTATCTCCTCTGTGTTGGTTTGTTCATGCTTCAGTGTCCAGTACAAACTAATGGAGGAGAATTTTACGTGAATACCAGAAGCGGTGGCACTTGGAATTCCCCCCTCCCCCTTTTCTAAGGTTGGCTTTCTGAATTATTCTGGCAGCTAAGCCTTCTGCTTTTTGCAAGGAGATTTTTTTTTCTTGAGCAGAAAATGGATGAAACATTGCATGAAACTCCTTTCGCTGGCTCTTACAAGAAATCCTTTAGTGTCTCTGTAACTGTTTGATGTAATTATTTTCCCCATTGAGTGTTTCAACACTAATAGGTCACTCAGTGGAATTGCTGTAAGACAGTCTACTGGAGTGAGTTGACAAACACCTTGGCCTGCTATTTTGGTGGAAGAGAAGACCATTAGTATCCTAACCAGCACACTATCAAGACTTAATTATTGCTAAAATGGTAAGAGTGATTTTTCCTGGGGTATACACATTTGAAATACTAGTCCTACTTTACTTACGACAGGTTATTAGGAAAGTAGTTAAAGATCTCTTTCTAGCTGTCTCTTTTGGATTCTCAAAATAATTTACTAACTGAATGTACCGTCTCTATTTTCCTCAGGAACCTAAAACAATAGCAGACTTGAAATACAGTTTAAAAGAAGCAATCTCTCACCCCTTTTGTTAGTTCAGGCAAAACTGAAACTGCCTGGATTACTTCCAGGTTGGCTCTAAATCTGTTTGAAGAGGGGAGGGGGGAAATGGTGTCTGCATTTTAATAAAAGTGATTCCAGCTAAAGAAAAGTTGTGACCTCTCCATAATTCACCAGAAGGTGCTCTGAGGAGGAACAGCTCTTGGATGTCAGCGGTGAGAGCCTCAGCCAGAAGCACTAATGTATTGGATGGACTTCTATTATGGTAAATGTCGGCAGTAACTCTGTAGCTTTTGCAATCTGACACGCACAAAGGGTCTGATTCTCACCTTACTCCCAATGGCAAAATTCACATAGATGTCAATGCAAGCAGGATTAGGCCCCTGACTAGGTCAGATTCAGAAAGGTGACTAAAGATACAGATGCCTAGTGGGATTAAAAAAGTTCCTAAGTGAGTTGGGTGCTTAAGCCCCATTGGAAGTCAATGGGAGTTAAGCATCCAACTCACTTAGCTGCTTTTGAAAATCCCAGGAGGTGTCTGTCTGCATCTTTAGGCATCTAAACCCCTTTGTAAATCTGGCCCTGGGGCCAAAATGGCAGACATTTGACCCAAAGAACTCCCCCTCCTGACAACTGTCCCTACTAACCTGCTGTATTACATGGCTTCTTTCTTAATAAATGGTATTCTGTACATCTTATTCCCACTCAAGTCAAGTCCTGACAATAACTAATAATTACAATAATTAGCTGCTACAGTATCTAGCGCTTTGCCTTTTTAAAGCATTGCACAGATATTATGTAATCCTCACAATCCCCCCACAGAAGAGATAATATTGATATTAGATTTAGGTTAGACGAAATGATACGTATGCATTATAAATCAAAACCAACACAAACTCTGGGTCTCAACTGCCCCAGAGTTTGGGGGTGTGGGATCCAAAGTTTTGATTTAGGCCCAATTCAAAATCTGAGTGTAATTGTAGCTTTTTGAATGATGGGGAAAAAAATAACGTGCATGATTTTGGCTCCGTGGCCTACAATACCAATCAAGGCATGCTGTCATCACCCAGGAATGCGGTATCTGTCAATTTGTTACTTAGATCAGTTCCTACTCACTAATAGGAACTGTCTCTAATCAACAATTCACTGCAACTAACATTTGGTATTGAAATGTCAGTTTCCTTACTAACCTGCATGGCTGCTATTTGTTGGCTGAGCTTTCACATTTCTACATTCTCACCTAACTGGTACCTCTCAATAACTTAGTAACATGCAGTTACAGTATTGTCATGCTGGGCTGGATCTATAGTAACAAGAAACCAAACTTTAAACAAATATTAAATATTCAGGATACTTAAATATAGATCACACAATCTAGTTAAAACAGAAGGTTTCAGGTGGATGTAACAGCAATGCTGGAGTCCTTGTAGAGATAGAGTATCTTACAGTTGATAGGATTTCACAAAATACTTTAATTACTGAAACATGATTCTAACTTTATCATTCATATAGCTGAGAAAGCAAAGTGTCCACCGGCGTGTGTTGGTGCAACAAATAAGAACAGCAGGCACAGAACAAAGGATTGGATTTTCAAAACTACCTAAGGGATTCAATAATCCAAGTGTGATGATTTGGAGAACCAGTCTGTGCAACTTATGAATGCTGGTTGATGTTATAATGAAATTGTCTTTCTGAAACTGCCGTACAAATTAATTGCCTCTATGTGCATGTGGAATCCATCCTTTTGCTGACAAGGGCTGTGTCATGTCCCTTCCAGTCCATGCCAAATGATGGGTTGTTACACACTACTTAGCCACTTTTTCAGGTGAAAGCACCTTGAGACAATGGATGAGCTCAAACTAAGAGAAACACTTTTCTCCTACCTCTCTGCAGGGCGCTGCCATTTGGAGAATGGAAAATCCCCAAACACAGGACAAAAAAACCAAATTGATGCTAGCCTTCACCAACCGCATAGGCTTCGTGGGTCGGGGGAACACTCATGGAGCCATACAGAAAGTTTGGGTACGAGAGGGGAAGAGGTGGACTGGCTTTTGTAGCATTGGGCAGGTCCTGATTAATTGTAGATCAACCAAGATCAGAGAAAGCTCCATGATTTGGAAGAGGAGAGAAGTTATACAGCTGCAGGGGAAGGATCGGGCACTGAAGAAGACGCTGCCCAAGCCCAAAGAACTCTCCAGAGTGGTGAGGAAACTCAGGCAGTGTAAATGCATATAGCGGCGCTTTTATTAGTTTGTCTAGATTTGTCTCTCGCTTGTTCTGCTAAGTAAAGAGCAAAGGTATTTTAGAATCCTGTGCAAACTCTTTGTGTCTGGTTACTTTCACTATCCTATGTCCCTGAAGAGGTAACCCGTAAAACCAGAGCACCCACCGAGCTGGAGTCCTGCCAGAGGATGTGTTTAAGCTGTGGAGGAGTCTGAATGTCAGCACTGTCCCAGGGCTAGGCAATTGGATCATGGGGGGTGGCAGAGGGCAGTTCTCAGGAGGGGATGCTAGATAGAGGATCTGCAGTCCAAGAGTGTGCCTAGAGACCCCAAGTTGGGGCAGTGCGTGGTGTCGGTTCACACTCTGGAGATTTAAAGCACATGAGGATTCAGCATTTGGATCCCTTCACTACAGTCTGGTGAGTGGCCAAGAGAGGGAACTTAATAGATTTGTGACAACAAATTCCACTGAAAATCAAAGGAACTTGTGCTCCTATATCACTTATGCTCTTTTGAAAATCCCACCCAAGGTGTACCAGCATTGGCCCCAATTCAGGAAAGCACTTATGTACTTAACTTTAAGCCTCTGCTTAAGACTAGATCTCACCAAAACATTCTGCTGGAACAGTTTTCCATTAAAAAATGCAATTTAATCTAAATGTTTTATGGGACCACGTTGGTTCATTGAAATATTTTGATTAATTTATACTTTCATATTATTCATTTTAATATTATATGTTACAGGTACTATTTGTGTGTGTGTGTGTGTGTGTGTGTATAATATGTGTGTATATAAAGGTCTAAAGGAAACATATCAATGGTCCCAAATCAAAACATTCTGGAATTTTTATTTCTCAGGAAACTGTGAAATTTCAACTTTTCATTCAGATTCAGAGCTATTGGAATTTCTTGCAGAATAGAAATAATTCCCAGCAGTTCTGCTTAAGACCCACGTTTCATATGCTTAAATGCCTTCCTGAATCAGGGCCATAATGCCTAAGATTCAATTATTAAATTAATCTAGAGTGTAACCCCACTGAAACCAACACAGTCCGTAAAGTCCATGGGGTTACAACCCAAATGTACTTGGCCCAATTGCTAGGCATCATCTAACTGCCAGGAAATTCAATGAGAGTTTCAGGTACTCAGGCATCTCAAGATGATAGCCAATATTTTAGGAAGGAACACAAAACATTCCTGCTGTTCATATTGTTAACAGTGGCACCACCTTTCACTTCTTCAATCAATTATTGAAGCAATATAAAAATGGTTTAATTAAAACATGTCACCCCTGTTCGGATGGTATTATGGATGTTTCTCTCAATTATCTTGGTTAAAGGCCATTCATAATAAACAGTTCAGGAACTCTTCAGGCTATCAGTGAAATTTTAATTGCTTCATTTAGCCTTTCAGACTTTATTACTCCAATTTTATTATGCTGCTTTTCCTAGTGTTCACTGAAAAAGCTGACTAGGCAACTGGAGACTGCTAAAGCATAAAGAAAATGACTCTGGTTTTCTCACTATTGCATGAAAGCAGCATTTACCTATAGAAAATCTTGAGGTTTTAAAAATGATGGACCAGATCTTCCGCTACTGTGAACTGACACAGAGCTCCATTGGAGTCATGCTGATTTATATCAGCTGAAAATGGCCCATTATTTTAAATGTGACACCCAGACACACTTTAAAATGATCTTATAAAAACTCAGTTACAAAACAAACAACTACTTCTTTAAGATCTGAAGATGTGTGTAAATTTAACCTGAGACTTTTGTTAGTATAATGCAAACCACTCATGCACTAAAATACACTTCAAGTCTCATCTGCCAAATTATGCTATTCTGATGTTGGCCCTTTCATGAGCAGATATTTTCCAAAATGTCAAACTGTGTAGGTACTGAGGATTTTTTTTTTTGATGAGGAAAAATGTCTGCCAAGAACAATAGAGGATCTAATGGTGTGAGTGCAAAAGATAACTTCAATGTGAAACAAATATGAATATTATCAGTCGCCCAAAACTCTTCCCCTAATTTGGCCAAATAATCACTGCTACCTAGAGCAGGCCTGGAAGGTCCACTGGAAAACCACTGTAAAATAAGCCTTTGGGGTGAAATTTTGACCCTGTTGAAGTCAATGGTGAAGTTCCCATTGATGTCAGTCGGTCTAAGATGTCATCCTCCATTTGAAACAACATGGCCACACACCCGGCTGCCATCACAGTCCTAAGTAACTAGCAGCCCTTTGAAACTCACTAGTTGCCCTGAAGGTTTTCTAGTCAACATAATTTTTTAAAGGAAATTTCTGGGGGCTTTGGCATGTAGGATGTAGAAATAGAAAGGAATCTTCCCTTCCCAGTTTCCATTTCTATGCCTTCCATTCATCTGACTACTTGAGAAGGACTTACAAAAGTTCCCAGGTAGCCAACCAGGTACAGGTCCTACCCTCTATTAAAATTGTGGGTGCTTTTTTCCTTCTTCTTTCAATTCTAATCCCAGTCTGTCAAGTCTATGAGGACTGGTCTTCATGGGTAGGCTGTGCACATATAACCATATTCTGCAGTAAAAGTGCCTGGAATTTCCTGTACCTGTTCAGCCCAACATGGCCTAGTTAGCCAAACTATATCCTGTTCTATTCATGGAATAACAGCTTAAGGCATTTTTTATACAAATGTGTACACAACTGGAGGTTATGCCCTGTTTCCTTAAATGAATGCAGTATAAATGCACATGAATAAATTACATTATTATTATTCATACACTACAGTAGAGTCTAAAGTCCTCAGTAAGGATCAGGGCCCTATTGTGCTAAGTACTGTACAAACCTGGAGGTTAAGCACAGGCCCTGCCCTGAAAAGATTTAATGGGACAGATCTGTGCAGTTTATCAAATTGGACTCTCATTCATCCTCAGTAGTATAATTGAAGTATGGAAAGGTGCATTTGGAGGTCTGAGCTATGGGAAGCCTATAGACTGGAATAGTGGGGACACAGTGGAACAGCGAGGACACAAGGACTGCACTGCCTGTGAATTGGCAGGGTGGATTTCACTTTCCTAAACCCTCTGGGTTCCCACATACAAAGCCTGGATTAATTGGGCTTGGTGTGGAGAACCATGAATTGCACTCCTAATCGCTCATATTACCCATCATTCCTTACAACCGGAAAAGAACCATCCTGATGAGAATGGTCCAAAACCATCTATTGTTAAAATGGAGCTAACAGTCTAGTCTAGTCTGGCATAGCATGGACATTTCCATGATGCAAAACTTCCCCATTTTATTCCACTGAGGTACCTAAACCAACCTGTAAAGCTTGTGGTCTTTTGGCTCTGAGCATCCCTCAAGCTAAGACTGCTAATTATTACAAACTATGCAGCGGTTTGGAGACATGGAGAAAGTACCACTATTTATTAGAGGCTACAGCAATATCATTTTATACAGAATTGCTAATCCCACAGGTCCCAAAAGCTCTTCCAAGCTGCTATACAAACCACAGTACAGAAAGATCTAACGCTCACTGCATTCAGCCACCTCTTGGATGGAAACAGTAATCCAGAGGCTGTTTAACAGCATTCAGCAACATTACAAAGCAGCTAAGGTCAGGAAGGGATGTCAGGCTGAAATCACAGAGGTATAGTATATGTAGCAACTATTTAATTAACTGAGCTGAAATTGGACTAGGACTCCAGAACTAGCAACCCTGCTCTTTCTTAAAGAGCCCCTGTATCTTCTTTAATACCCACCAGAAGGGAAAGTGCCTCTTGTTAGCCTCACCTTGCTTAGTTGGTGCATTATGGCTGTAAACATGTTTAAGGCCACTAATCTCCTTTTTAGTTACATCCAAATTAGTACAATTATGGAAAAAGCTCTGAAGAAATTAACAGAAAATGATAAGCTTTCTATAATGGCTTTAAATCATGCTATAGAATTTATTAGACATTTATATCCTTGCTATAGAATTATAGATGGTTCAGATAACCTATAGAGTATCTGATGGATCTTATTCTCTATTAAATTATATAGCTCTTTTAGATAATTTCTAAAGAATGACATTACATTTATGTAGAATGCCATGGGTTTCATCAACATTAAATTCTTTAGGATTTAGGCACAAGGGTGGACCTGATCCCGGCTCACAAAAGGAGATCTTAATTAACATGGTAAAATGAACAGAAACATCATCTCTGTTTTGATTCATAAACTCATGAATCCACAGCAGATAAAATTACAGTCAAGGAATAACGTTTTATATATTACCTCAGCTCTGCCAAAAAACTGTACTGTTTTCTATAACTGGAGGCAACTTTTATGCACCAGTCAATGTCTCACTATAGGTAGAGGTGCTACATATTAAATTTTCTGTTTGGACTAATATTAAGATGTATTGGTTTTTAAAGTCCAATCCTGACTGCCTTCACCCCTGACAGATTAATAACTTTATATTAAACATATAAAACCACAGAAATGAAAATTTAAAAAGAGAGACTGTATTTGTTCTCCATGCTGGTGCAGCCACATAGGTTGTCACCAGGTTATGTGAAAAGAACTTTTAGCAGTTTGCTCACAAATAACGTTGCTCGTGTCAATATTTAAAATGAAAAAAAAAAGTGGGAGTTGGAGAAGGAAGAGGTTTATGAGCTCCCTGTTTAACATGGGAGCTAGAAGGTTTCATTTATCATCTCTTTCCTGTGGTGGACAATGAATACTTGAATGTCTAAGAAAAGAAAAAATTTGGATAGCTGAAAAGCAAACAGAAATAAATTGCATCCATCCCAAAGCAAGTGCTGTATTTATTATTTTCACAGCTAGTTTCAACAAGAAACAATCCACATCTCATGGGGAATGATTCACAAATTATAAATGCTTGTGGTAGGCTACAGCATTAAAGAAAAATGTGGCAGTTGTCCAAGAAGTAGCAGGCTCCTAGATTTATGAATGACACAACTCTATTTTATTAAATACAGTTGCCATTGAGACTGGAGAAAATGGAAGGGACAAGATGACTGTGTTGCTCAATTAGACATTGAAGAATTAAGGCAAAAACTACAGAAAGTTACAATGATGTGTGTGTGTATATATATAAGATCAGATCCCATCCAAACTGACCTTAACCTTGTTACTGAGGAAATCTTGACCCTACCAGAGCCCTGACTGAAATTAGTAACCAAAGACCAGACTTGGTTCAGCTACCTGTGGCTGTCCCACAGCTCTTTGTGAGTCTGTACATCCATCTTCCCAGCTTCTTGAAAGTGGAGAGAGAAGGGAGAAGCCCCATGAATAGTAACACCCCAGATAGCAACCAGCACCTAGTCCCAAACACCAATCTCCAATCCCCACATACTGCCAATCAACCACTTAATCAGCAACAAACTCCTATACCTCAACCCAACACTAGTTCCAAAAATACCATGGTTTGCTCAGGGCACAAAGCCAGCCATTTATTTTTTTAACCACAAAATCCACCCTATAATCCTTTAGAAGGGTTAGAATGGGTCGCAGCAAGAAGCCACAATGATTTTTTGGAGCTGGCGTGGAAAAAGTCTTAGTATACTTTTTAAACTCAGGGTTATCTTAGGTACTTCTACAGCCCACATTACTGCAGTATCTAAGCATCTCACAATCTTTAATGTATTTATCGTCACAACGCTCCTGTGAGGTAGGGCAGTGCTATTATTCCCATTTTTACAGATGAGGAACTGAGGCACAGTGAGACTAAGTCACTTGCCCAAGATCACACAGGAGGTCTGTGATGGCGCAAAGTCACAAGCTACCAGACTTGAATTCTCCCTAGAGTGCAATACTGTACAATGTGCAGCTCAAACAAATTAAGGTTTTCATGCACTAAGGTAAACGTCTGCATTTCCTGGGTTTTTATCAATTTAATTGCGCAGCATCAAGTATCGCCTTAACACTTTTTTGTGTATTCTTCTTTTATGTACACAGTGCCATATAAACCTATAAAAGATTATAGTTTACTCTCCACCCCCCCCTCACACACACATATGTGAATGTTTAAATATATCAGTACTAGGCACAGTCTGCTCTCCTGAATCATGATTATGTGAATTTTCTAAATGAGCAAAACTAGCATCCACATAATATTACCAATAAATGATCAGGGAGGAAAATAGATAAGCAATGCAATTTGTTAGCTTCTTCTATGTGCAATATATGAAGTCATAACTGTTTTGCTAAGCTAGCTGTCCCCTCTTAGCAAGGTTTCCAATACCAACTTACACTGCTGACTGCATTGCTACTGAATAGATTCCCCAGTCACATTTCCTGGATTATATGTAAATATTTCCTAAATTAGACATGTTTCAAGCTCTATTTAAAATTTAATATAATTGGTTAGTTTCAAAATGTGCAAGGCAGAAAATGGCCATAGGGAATCTACCCATTTATATAAAATTTATGAATTTTAATTTCCAAGGAGAGGAACAAAAAATATCTATTCTAGATAGTGTCTTCCACAATACAGTTTGAAGCTAGTTTGGATTACACTGTCGCAAGTGCATAAGCTTTGTTTGGATTGTAATGTGTCTCTTGTGTAAAAAGTTCACTTGATGAAATTCCCTGTAACCTTGGAACCTACTCTAACAACTTATTCTGAGTGCCAAAGGCTAATGTGTAGCCTCACTTGGCTTCAAACTAATTGTGATGTAGATCACTATGTCTTTTAACTAGTATGATAAATTAAGCCATTTGGGTGATGAGAATTTCAGATGTACAATAATGGCATATGGATGGATGTATTAATAATAAAACCCTCAGACTTTTCTATTGTTCAGTGCAAAAGTCCCAGTTGGTATTAAAAAAAAAAAAAAAAGGTAAAGCTCTCAGTTTTGGTCTCATTTATTTTGTTTAATTTACTGTTAGAGTTAAAGCCAGAGTCATTTTATTTCTGAATATTGAAAGTCTTCAGAGAAATGCTAGGAAAGTATTCAAGAGGACTGGGTCAACAGTGAGAGTCTCAAACTTAAGACAGTTTTGCTCTGGGCATAAAAGCATAAAGTAAGAATTCTTCCTTATTTCACCAGTGTGAAAAAAAAAAACAAAATAATAGACAGGAAAAGAGGGAAGATGTTAGATAGCCAAGAAAAGACTTGAGAAAAGCCAAATGTTTGGGGGCGGTGGGTGGAAAGTTGTCCGGTAGGAGCTAGAATGTAGAACTAGCTGGGTATTTTTAAAATGTTACTCTGTCCTTAGAAGTGGTGCTGCCATAATGGACATTCACACACTGCAAACACTGAATGGCCAGCTTTGAGTCATGGCCAAGGACAGGGCAAACCAGCTAGAGCAGCAATATACTCCCTATACCAAATCCACATCCATTTATAGAATCACGTTTTTGAGTTTACTGGTGTCAAAGACGACCAGGAGCACCCAAGTCTTACTGCCAGACTGGAACTCTTCCCACTATTCATGAACTCAGAGTAGACACGGCGTTCACATCTATCCTTTTATATAGTGGTACCACTGGGCCCAGGGATCACTCTCCCTATCTTTTCCTCCCTGTTTTTCTTCATTCACTCCTCTGTAAATAAACATGACTCTTTTCTATATTCATTGTACTATTCTGGTCTCTCTGCTATTTTTTAAACATTTCTTCAGTTTGCTACTTGGTGGAGTATCCAGGTATGTGAATTCCACGCTGCCACTTGCTATTATATCTTACTAGAGATGATGCACCAAACCACTCTTGGAAAGATTTCATTACTCATGATAAGGAGAGAAAATGTCACCTGAAGCGCAATCTGATGAGGATCTGTTCTGATGAACAGTAAGGTTACTTCTGTCCAGGACACAAAGGGGACCTTGGTGTTTGGATCTAATAGTTGAAGCTGTGGGGGAAGTCAGGCTTGGAGGTTAGAGTGGAACTGAGCTGGAGTCAAGGCTTAGGGCCATGGGATACCTGGGGGCATAGTCAAGAGTACAGCTGTGGCCCAGAACCAAGGATCAGAAGCAGAATGCCAGAACCAATAGGTGAGCTGGAGACTTGGTCAGGAAGCGGAGCCAGGGTCAGAGCCAGTGGTGTCAAGGTTAGAGTAGTTAGCTCCACCCTTCCCCTCACCCCCCAGGAAGTGCAGCCAATCAGGCAGCCTGTGTTAGGGTCAGCTGTGTCCAGTGTGTTGCTAGGAGACTGCACCTACTGGAGCTGGCTCCCTGACAACTTCAAAGGCTAGGGATGCAGTCAGGTATCATTTTCAATAGGCAGGAATTGCAATGGAGTCAGTTCACCTGTTCCTGTTGGGTTTTGAAAATAAACAGTTTTAATCTTTTAATCAAATAACCTTGCAGAACTATCTGCATGCTAAAAGATTACGGGAATGACAAGTGTTTAGTACCCTCGAGCTGATAAGCAAACTCCAGTGGGACTACTGCATAACGTCACTGGTATCTTATTGGCCTTTGAATTAAGTGATAATAGCAAGCAGCCTGCATGCTAGACTTTTAGGTGTATTACACATGACAGCCTATTCCATCATCAGATCTTCATAGTATGGTGGAGCTCAAAGAAGAAATGAACAATCCCTTAAATGATCCTCGAATGAAGCATAAAGATTACTCGTTTCATGTATTATTTGTTCCTAAATAATTTGTCTTGAATTATACCATCTGCTGTTTCAAGAATAAATTCTTTCTTCATTTCTCATAAATTTTGTTATAAGGACATCTAGGAAAGTGGTTCCTCTAATAATTCTACATTTCCAAGATAGATGCCAGCAAACATTTACCATGGCAATAATAACCCACCGGAAGACCTAGGAGCACAGCTTTACTTTATAATGTTATTCTGAAAAATGGAAGAAGGGAGAAATAATCAGTGTGAACCAAAGGGAAGTGAATTCACTGTAGTTATAAAGTGAATTGTGTCAGAAACACTTAGCAAAGGCTCTTTGAGGTGATGATACAGTTTCCCTTGACACAGTAGTTAAAAGAGAATGTAATATGCCGTGTTCTTAAGGAAAAACATTGTGCCCAGGAGAATTGTTTCCTGGTCTCCTTATGTTTGCCAAGCTTTCCAGGCTCAGATAGCTTGCTTACATTTTGCGATGAATGTGATTGCATCAAATAGGGTTTCCCTACAAGTGATCCTAGGCTTTTGCCAATCCCAAGAGTTCAAACACCATGAATCAGCCCCTCCCCCAATCATGAAATTGCATTCAAATAGATTTTATTTGCCTTCTGGTTTTTGAGCATTTAACGTTCATATTTTCAACGTTCTCTCTGAAACCACGGGCACTAGATATTTTTAAAACAACAGTTCAGATTCTCACATAATTACCTAATTCTAAGAACTGGGCTTTAAGAAAAAATACCAAAAATCATGAGACTTGCAGTAAAAATCATGAGAGTCGGGGCAACACTGGAAAGCAATGAAATGAGCATCCAAGTCAACAGGAATGATACAGTCTTGCACATGGCATAAAGTCAATATTTTTAAAAGACTGGGAGGGGGTCAAAAAAGAGGGGGCCTGCTGTATGATGGCTGATGAAGTCCTGTGCAGGCAGCAGAAGAATCTGTCTCCAATGATCCCCTACACAACACCTCCTCTTCCCAAAGATATATACTTCTAGCAGATAGATGTCCCAAGAAAATAATTAAAAAGTTATTTCACACACAGGAGTGCTTCAAGCTTGCAGTGTGAGGAGCCTGTCTATTTGCCAATGAAGGCTTGGCTGCTTAAACAGGCAAAACTAAGAAGGCCAAAGAATATTGATTGACCACTGAATTGGATATCAAGGAGTTAATCTCTGAATACAAGATTCTAGCAGAAGAGAAGGATAGTGTGTCTGGGCTGGGATGCTCCTTTTGATTACACCAGAGTAACTTCAGTGGCACAAATGCACTTATAGCATCACAAAGAGACGTGAGAAGAAAGTTAGGCCCACTGTGTTGGAAACTGAATTGGGAGAAACAGCAGAGAGAGAAATAGATCTGCAGCTCCAAATGGACAATACGAAAAAATGGAGAGAGAAGAAACAAATTCAGAATTACGGGGATCTCTGAAAATGGTGAAGGTGGAATTCCTATCCAGCATGCACAAATCTGCATGTCAGCCAGCACAAATTAAGGAGTTGTTGAATTTGACCTCTGTTCAAGAGGTGAAAATAGATGGAACACAGGGCTGGTAATAGACTTGTAGAAGATTTCAGGAAGAAAGTCTCAAAGAGGAAAATGAAAGAGCTCAATGAAGGCTGGGGAGAAATTCTTAAAAAACACCAGACAGGCTATATATAACTTGGTGAATGTTTCACTAGCCGGGGAAAGGAAGCAAACTCTGTGCCCAGGTCCTTTTTATTCACAGAGTTTAAGGCCAAATAGGACCACTAAACATCTTCCACAAAGGCATCCATAGTCTTGATGGGAAGACATCAACAACAGAGAATTCACCACCTCCCTTGGCAGTTTAAGTGTTAGATCACCCTCACTGCTAAAAATTTATGCACTATTTCTGCTTTGAATTTGTTGGGCTTCAGCTTCCAGCCATTGGTCATGTTATAGCTTTCTCCTCTAGATTAATGAGCCCTCGAATACCCAGCATTTCCTCCTGTGAAGACTCTTACATACTTTTTAAGGCCCTTTCTTCGGGACACCATTTATTGTTTACAACAAAGGTCACAAACTAAAGAAAATAACTGAAAACATGACTTGTAGTCGCCAGAAGGTTTGCCCAGCCTTCTCGGAGAATTCAGAATCTGGGAGCCAAATTATCTATTGATATAACTCCACTCACCCTGGATCGTGTGCTGAATTTTGTTGCGCCGGTCTCGCTTTGGTTTGGAGTGGATCTGCTCTTTTTTGTAAAAAAAATAAAAAAAATCCCATAAGCTTTTCAATTTTTTTTCCTTTAGAAAAGAAAGTTTACAGAATCTTTTCACAGATTTCCAGTGGCCCTAGCAAAGTACAAACTTCAAAGGATTTGGCTCAGATAAGCCTCTCAAAATCTGGATGCTTACTTGTATATTTGGCGGTGTCTCCATCCTCCTACCTTCCTTTTCCATACCCCATCTGGACCTATGTGGAATGTTGAAGACAAAATGCAAAACTACTCAAAACCAAAGTTTCACTGTATCTCGTCACCCAGCGCAGAAATGTACTGATTTCCATAACAATCTTCAGTAAATAATAGAAATGTTTGAAGAAAATAAATCACAAAAACCAAATCATCATATAACCTTCTTGCACAAACTGATCCATTTTCCAAGCAAAAATTACTTTTGCACTAAAGACCATGCAGAAATATGCCCAGGTTAGATACCAAAACACTTACATCATTGGAATTGTAAATCAAGGGTAATTTGAGGAGCTCCAAAGTCATGCAAAAACAGGAAGAACTTTTGTGGATAATTCCACAAACCAAAATTATTAATTTCATTCAGCTCTGATACCATCCTTCATCCTCCTTCTCTCCCTAACTAGGTCTTTCACATTTGCTTAAATTTCCAGTTCAATATTCTGTTTGAACACACACCTAAAAACATAAATGAAAGGCCAAAAAAGGGATACGAAATAAAGAGGTGCTTAAATGAATGTTTCTTTCTTTTCCTCCATTGATCTGAAATATGAGATTAATGAATCCAAAATGAAGCTGCAAAGCTTGAAGCTTATTTTCTCTTTCTTCCCCCCCTCCTCCCCCAAAATCTCACTAGTCTGACCCCCAGTACCAAGTTTTGCTCTCACTTACAACCATTAAACCCCTATTAATATCAAGGGAGTTGCACAGGCGTAACTAAGGGCAGAATTTAATCAACAGTACTTGTGCTTGGTTCAACATACATTAGACAGCCACCTCAAATAATACATGCCTTTAATTCAAGATAATCCATACAATTACCTAAATTGCCTAATCACGGGTTCAGTTCTGAATAGATTCAGGTTCTTGTGACTTTTCTCTAATGTAATAGAGTAATTGCAAAGGTTCTTGGTGAATAAAAATAGAAATCTATGGAAGTTATTGGAAAAAAAATCTTCCGCAGAACATTTTCTTCAGAGTACACCATTAGACATTAAGAATTTATATAGAACAATCAATCTAAAAGGAAATATAGTGTGGAAATAGGACGTGCAAAATAGTAGTGTATATATTAATGTAGGAGACTAAAGATGACTTTTTTTTTCAAATGAACGTGTTGGAATTATTATATGAGCTGTCCAGGAAGATCCAAAAGGTCAACAAGGGGAAGACATATGTCTGTATCTTCCCCACCTGAAGAAATCCAACCGCTAGCTTTTGTGCTATATCTTCCTAAAATTGTATAGAACTGTTCAAATATTTAACACACACACTCCACAGGTTTATTTATGTACTTATGACTGTGCTTGGCCATTATAATTTCTGCATGTGTAGGGACAAATCCTGAAGTTTTTTTCACAAAAAAGACTTTCAGGCTTACTTTTGTCACTAACACCTGCAGAAATTGAGCAAAAGGTAATGAAAGGCTTCCATTAACATCACCGGGAAATCCAAATATGGACAGCTGGTGGGACTGACAACGGGAGTTCTGTGCATAAAGAAATTTCAGGATTGACTCCCCAAGATGACAAAATACTCCATTTTTGTTTTGCTTCTTTCTCATATTTGATGAATCTGCTGAGCAAAAGATTCAGTTGTTTTCTCCCGCCACCACCCAGGGTCATATCGGGATCTGGCAATAGAATGAGCATGGTGGAAATGCTTTAAAAGGCTCTGACATAGGAAGAGAAATCTCTCTAGGGATCCAGCAGGAGGATCAGGAGGCAGCCTGAGCCTGGGGGACTAGATGAGAAGATGATAGCACAGCAGGGGAACCAGCAGCTTCTGCCAGCCGTATAACACAAACCTGTGAAGAAGCAGCAGAGAGTAGGGCAGGGACTATGGAGCCAGACCACTGAAAAGACTAGTCCTGAAAGGGGTTCACAGGAGAACAGAGGCAGCAGCCTTCAAAAGCTCTTAAAGGGGCAGTTATTGGAAATAAGCTGAGGTAGCTAAGGGAACAGTGTGATCAGACAGTATATGAGGCCATATGGAAAGAGGCCAATGTGTTGGGCATACATAACAAGGACTGTAGGGTGGGGCTCGCAGCTGACTTGCCACCACAGGGAAAGCAGCCTTCAGGCAAGAGATATGTGTAAGCTGCTATATCTGGATATCTGCTTGAAGGGGCCCCCAACAAACTTAACAGAATGAAGAACTTGACCCTGATCAGTGGGACCTCAGGGTGATTCCTAAGTATCCTTGAACAGAGGAATGGACTAAAAGGGGCACTCAGGGTATTTGGTCTGAGGAGCCATAACCATCTTTTGGGCTGTGTGATGGGGGTACATACTCTGCACTAGGCAAGATAGTATTAACCCCACGTTATGGGCAGCGGAAGTCCCACCCCTCAGACCATGCTGGGCATGCCCAGCTGCTGCCTCAGTATAAAAGGGAGAAGCCCAGCTCATTCTGGGCTGACCGTTGGGGAGAAAGGACGTTCGGTGGAGGCTCCATCCCAGGAGCCACTTTAGCCCCTGACTGCAGGAACCAGAGACCCCGAGGCCCAGACAGGAGACCGGTTGCCTACAGCCAGCCAACAGAAGTCAGAGTCCAAACAAGCCACCGGCACTGGGAAGCTCAGAGACCCCAATGACGAATGGACCCCAGCTCCAAGACTCACAGTAGGAAGTGGCCCAGGGAAGTGGGGTGAGTGGCATCTCCCATCTGAGGAAAGTCAGCATGTTGCGGTAGGATCCCCACTGACTGGATGGTGACCACACTCACTGCCGACAGGGCCATGGGCCAGAACCCAGTGGAGAGGGAGGGCCCAGGTCCCCCTACCCTAGCCGCCATCCAGCCCCTAGGTGGCGGCCCACTTCACTGACTCTGGCCATTAGGCCACACCGCTCTGAACTAAAGGGCAGCTGTACTGACTCTGGCCATTAGGCCGCACAGCCCTGAACTCCAGGGCAGCTGTATAGACTCCAGAAATTAGGCCGTCAGTCCCTTCACCTGAGGGCAGCCAACTTGGCTCTGACCACTGAGCTGTGCTGCCTTCAGCCTATGGATCATCTGATAGATGGTAGTCGCAGTGATATCACAACCCCACCTCACCCTGAAACAGGGCGGACTGTGCATGTTCAATGACAGGCCTCCTCCCAGAGGCCAACTTAGAAATCACTATTTTAACTCTGTTTAAGCCACTGTACCTAGGATACTTACGGTATATAAAGATGAGGGATGGTCCAATGGTTAGGGACCTAGCTCAGCTCTTAGGAGATCTGCATTCAGGTTCCCACTACACTACAGACTTCCTGTGTGATCTTGGGCAAATCACTTAGCCTCTCTGTTCCTCATTTCCGATCTGTAAAATGGTGAAATAGCATTGCCCTATCTCACAGCGGTGGTGTGAGGATAATAAATACACCTCTACCCCGATATAACGCTGTCCTTGGGAGCCAAAAAAATCTTACTGCGTTATAGGTGAAACCGCATTATATCAAACTTGCTTTGATCCGCTGAAGTGCACAGCCCCGCCCCCCCAGAGCACTGCTTTAGTGTGTTATGTCCGAATTCGTGTTATATCGGGGTAGAGGTGTACATTAAAAGATTGTGAGGTTCTCAGATACTATGGTAGGTATTATCAACCTTTTCTTTCTGCTACACCTAATAAACAAACCATTCATTTGAGTCAGACATCTTAGTGCTCACTGGGAGCCTTCACTACTTGATAGTTTTCTTTAAAGTTTTCTTGGGTTAGTTTTTGCTTCCCCCTCTCACCCCCAAGAAAGACAGCAAAAAGGTGTAGCTATGACAATTAACGAGAGAAGCATATTTTCTGCCAGTTCTATCAGTCGGGAATACAAAAAGAAGCCTTCTGTGCCAAAAGTAAATGAATAAGAATGTAATTATCTAATATGTTAAAAAGCAAGGCTTCATTGCAGCTTGAAATGTATATTCACATTCTGAACCTATACTTGTGAATAGATCTATTACTAATTTATCAAGTACAGACACATAAGGTAAAAGACTATAAAATAGAGGGCATTAAAATATCAGACCATGCCCTGGTAAAACTATCAGTCTCATTAACTGAAAAAAACCCCAGCAAGATAAGATACTTAGGTGGAGAAATAAATTTACTACAAAACTCTAGTAATGTTAATGATCTAAAAGCTATACAGCAAGGCCATTTAGACAACAATGATAATGGCACAGTAACAAATGAAATGCTTTGGGACAAAGCCAAAGTGATAAGAAGCAAAATAATAGAGAGATCTGACACATTGAAATGAACAAACAACAGCTTTCCAAAAAAGAACACATAAGGTATGAAAGAGCTAAGGCTTTGTTTCATCTTAATGATCTGCAAGGGCAAGTAAACCTAACAAGGGCAAAAATTTCTGGAGTAGTTTAATTGCCAAAAACGCAGTTTTGGTCAACCCAAAACCAGGGCCGGCTTTAGCAAGAGCGGGCCTGATTTCTGGGGGCGGGGCTTGCCGCAAGCCCCGCCCCCAGGAATCGGGCCACGCTCCGGCCGGAGCTCCAACCGGGGTCGCGGGGCTTGGATCCAGCCAGGAGCCGCTCGGCCGGAGCCAAGTCGCGGGGGCCGGGCTGGGCCGGAGCCAAGCCGAGCCGCGGGGGCTGGGCCAGAGCCAAGCCGAGGGGGCCAGGCCGGGCCAGAGCCGAGCTGAGGGGGCCGGACCCGAGACGGACCCGAGCCAAGCCGTGGGGGCCAGGCCGGAGCCGCTGGGGCCGGGGGTGCTTGGCCAGGCCGGCACGCTCGGCCGGAACCAGGGCCGGAGTGAGCTGCTCAGCCGCGCCTCCCTGGAGCCCTTCTCGCGCCCCGCACCACCCTAGCTTACCTGGTGCTGCCTGCCCGCCCCTGCTTCTTTTCAGACTTTCCGTGAACCTCTGATTCGTGGGAAGAGGGTGGGGGGAGGAGCAGGGGGCAGAGCGTTCGGGGAGGGGAGGAGGAGGAAGTGAGCTGGGGGTGGGGTGGAGAGTTTTGGGCAGGGCCGGCTTTAGGCTGATTCAGCCGATTCGGAGGAATCGGGCCCTTCGCTAGGAGGCCCCTTCTTGGAGGGCAGATTTAATTAAAAAAAAATGGTCCTACCTAGAAAGGAGAAGGGAATTCAAAAATGGAGTACATTTTGGTAGAATGAGCCCCTCTGTAGAAGAGTATCTCGCTGGCTGTTATGCTCCTTCATGGCTGGGCATGGTGTACTGAGGCTCGCCTCCTCTAGCACCCCTTGCCAATTGCCACTCTGACTCTGTGGTAGTCTACTTCTTCTTGTGACTTGGCCATCTGGTCAGGTCACATTCAGTCCCACACCTTTGGGATAACAGAGTCCCACCAAATAATGACCCAAGGACCTTACGCCAGGTCTGGGCCCAGTGCTCTTACCTCTGGGCTTTCGATAGCTCTTACCTCCTTATATCAGGAGGTTTCACATCACCTTTTTCAGTGACTGATAGGCAAACCCAGGCTCTCCCTCTGCTCTGGGTTCCAGTTTAGAGACCTGTAGTGAGTAGCTAAGGTCTGCTTCCTCATATTCCTTGCTGCTTCCCTGGATGACTTCCTACCTTGGTTACTGCTAGGCTCTTTTCCCCAGCTCCTTTCTGGGATCTGCAGAGGCTTTCTGGATCTTACAGCAAGTCAACCCTTCCAGTCCCAGATTTTCTCCCTGGAGGTCCAGTTCCTGCCCTTTTATCAAAGCTCAATGCGCTCAGCTAGGTTTATTGTCAACGAAGCATGGTAATAGCACCCTATACTAAGACATGTATGCCCGTTACAATGGACCAGCTCAGTGCGCGGTGGGACTTTCTGTTCCTCCCAGGCCAAAGGTTTAAGGCAAGGCATCCCAACATCTATAGATTGAGACAAATAATCTGGGACAAACAGCGTATATCCTACCTTATGGCATTTTTGTTACCTCCCCTTGTACCTTTCTCCTGATGTTGAAACATCCCTATTCATCACTTCTGTCATACCATTTTATCTTGTACTAGGTTGGGGTGTACTTGTGCTAGCCTGTTGGCATGTGTTTACATATTCAGTGTGTTTTAGCGATATTACCAGTACCTGTGCCAAGTTCACATACCTGACAGTGAACCTGCAAGCAGGCATCTGTTTTGTAACAGGGTCTGACTTTTGCTCCTAGTCTGACTCTTGCTAACTTTGCCTTATATCAGCAGGGCCTGACTTTAGTTCAGGCCTTAGGCCTCATATCAGGCTCTGTCTTCTTACTACAGCCTCTGTAGAGTGCCTATTGTTTGCCAGACTTGCGAATGAACAGCTAACATGAGACCAAACTTTCCCTGTGTTGTGCAACCCCTAGATAAGTAAGACGGGAACTAAGATACCAACACGGTCTTTACTGGAAATAGTTCCCAGAAGATATTGGAATGCTATACATAAAAGTTAAAAAAGTTGCCGGCAACTTAAAGAAGTATGGGCTGGATGAATGGACTATAAGGTGGATAGAAAGCTGGCTAGATCGTCGGGCTCAGCGGGTAGCGATCAATGGCTCCACGTCTAGTAGGCAGCCGGTATCAAGCTGAGTGCCCCAAGGGTCGGTCCTGGGGCCAGTTTTGTTCAATATCTTCATATCTGGAGGATGGCATGGATTGCACTCTCAGCAAGTTTGCAGATGACACTAAACTGGAAGGAGTGGTAGATACACTGGAGGGTAGGGATAGGATACAGAGGGACCTAGACAAATTAGAGGATTGGGCCAAAATAAATCTGATGAGGTTCAACAAAGACAAGTGCAGAGTCCTGCACTTAGGATGGAAGAATCCCATGCTACAGAGTAGGGACCGAGTGGCTAGGCAGCAGTTCTGCAGAAAAGGACCTAGGGGTTACAGTGGACGAGAAGCTGGATATGAGTCGACAGCGTGCCCTTGTTGCCAAGAAGGCTAACGGCATATTAGGCTGTATAAGTAGGATCATTGCCAGCAGATCGAGGGACGTGATCATTCCTCTCTATTCGACATTGGTGAGGCCTCATCCAGTTTTGGGCCCCACATTAAAAGAAGGATGTGGAAAAATTGGAAAGAGTCCAGTGGAGGGCAAAAATGATTAGGGGGCTGGAGCACATGACTTACGAGGAGAGGCTGAGGGAACTGGGATTGTTTAGTCTGCAGAAGAGAAGAATGAGGGGGGATTTGATAGCTGCTTTCAACTACCTGAAAGGGGTTTCCAAAGAGGATGGATCTAGACTGTTCTCAGTGGTAGCAGAGGACAGAACAAGTAGTAACGGTCTCAAGTTGCAGAGGGGAAGGTTTAGGTTGGATATTAGGAAAAACTTTTTCACTAGGAAGGTGGTGAAACACTGGAATGGGTTACCTAGGGAGGTGGTGGAATCTCCTTCCTTAGAGGTTTTTAAGGTCAGGCTTGACAAAGCCCTGGCTGGGATGATTTAATTGGGGATTGGTCCTGCTTTGAGCAGGGGGTTGGACTAGATGGCTTCCAGAGGTCCCTTCCAACCCTGATATTCTATGATTCTATGATAAAGACAAATGGGTAGTGATGGCATGGAATAACTGTATAATCTATTATATAATCCAGATGTTGCTTCTGAACTGCAGTGTTCTATTGCCTTACACAAAATATTTATTAGAGGGAAGAATCAGACAGAGTACAAGGATGTGAAATACTGCAATGGTATTTTCTTTTCTCTAAAGAAAGCAGAAATTATTTATACATGGATGAGAGAGAGATGGCAGAGGTGGGGTGGAACAGAGCTTGGAATTTACTGTGATATTAATTATGTAGCTCTTGTAACTTTTACGTATATATGTTGTAGTACATCTGTTTGCTGGTTTGACATCTGGATTCATATCTCAAGGAACCTGATAACAGTACACTTGTATTTCTGGATTCTGGAGGATTCCCACAGGAAAAAACACAAAGCTGCTACATGTACAAATTTTTGCAAAGTCTATCTTCTACAGTACGATTCCACTCTGTGCTCTTACTAAGTGGTATTTAAGCATTGTTTCCTCACAGTACCCATCTACAAAAATAGAGGGATGCCAATAAATGAAGTAGTGGTTTGCTGCCCCAGAAAGCAATGGATAATGAGAGGGATAGTGAAAAAGATGAGAACAAGCAAGCCATCTTCATTTGTCCCCTGCTGGCTTTTACATCCAGCAGTTCTTCCTCCTCTTCTTCTAAACTGTAGGGCAGAGTTAAGAGGCACTGAAGTGTACTTGTCAGAAATACCCTTCAGAAAAAACAAACATCAGGCTCCTTGTCTCCTTTCGTGGAAGCCTACTTAAGGAACAAGAAAATGCTACCAGCATAGGAAGGTCCCCTGTGTACCACTTTCTGAAACAAGACACTTAGCCTGCCTTGTCAAAGTAGGCAAGCTGTGCCTCCTCCAGAATTTCTTTGCAACACTCAGCAGGGCTGGGAATAGTGGTACCAACCCAACAAGCAAGTAATACGGAAACCGTGGACACATTATTAATGAGGTAAAACACAAGACACTTTCATCTCAGAGATGCAGCTGCTGCTACTGGTTGTACAGTGCAGATATTGATACAGCTTGACCCTGACAGTGATAAGCAATGTCAGTTCAAGGCAGGAAGGTACAACACAACACAGGACAGAGCCCTCTTAAAGGGAATCCCACAGCGCTGTAAAACGCAGCACTTAACAGTCCAGAATGACTGCAGGGATGTCTCTCACAAACCAGCTACAGAGGGTCCTGTGGCACCTTTGAGACTAACAGAAGTACTGGGAGCATAAGCTTTCGTGGGTAAGAACCTCACTTCTTCAGATGCAAGTACTTGCATCTGAAGAAGTGTATC